>NC_056727.1:767430454-767504278 GCF_019279795.1 Protopterus annectens
TGTCATGCACTTCCAGAGAAATTTGACCAAGGAGCTCCCCAAATCTCTCTCAGAATCCCTATCCACTGAGGATATAAACATATGTCAACTCACAGTTGGCTACACTCCAATCCATGTCTAATGTCTCAATAGTCTAATTTCTAATGCCGTGGAATGCACATCTAGAGCTGCAAGCACCAGCATAACCGTAAGGGTACATGGTTGAATGCGCTTATGTTATTTTTTGGAACATTTCAAGACGTCCTTTGTCAATGCTCCATATGATGGATTGACACTCTTTAGTCCAAAAGTGAAGGAAATGCTGTCTAGGAGTGAACAAGACAGTAAGATCCCATCTGCCTTAGGGATCCAGTTTTCTACACCCCAGAGAATCTTTTCTAGAAAGCAAAAGAGCAAGAAGAAACTTTGGTTTCTGAAAGTCTCAAGGGTTTTTTCTGGACACTTCTGGAGAGAGACCTCCCTGTGGCAGAGAGGGAACTCTTATGGTGGATATCGCCCCTGTTACAGAGGTGGTCCCCAAAGGCAGGGCTCTCTCTGAGAGGCCCTATCAGCTCTGCTGGACATTTGCCTAACTGCCACTCATTGGCGGCAGTTTTGAGTACTTGTTTCTGCACTTTCTTGCTTAGTTGCCCGTCAGTCAAGATGTGTCAGTGCAGATGCATTAACAAAAGACTATTCCATCCCCTTTCTTTACCCTCCTCCATGTTTAAAGAAAATTCCTGATGATGTTCTTCGTTTTTCACTGTTGTAGTCATTACATTTGGGTTATCTGCTTGCAGGTAGCCCTCAGCCGGCCTGATTATCAAAGTCTTCGGTCCTGCATCAGTTGCTGTCTCTTCTTCCATGACGTCAGGTAGTCAGGGGTATAAAGCATGCAGCAGATGCCATTACATCAGTCTTTCTTGCCGTGCAGTGCCCAAAGCAGAAGCAGTTCGCAAGTGCCAGTCGGCCGACTCATTAAATTTTCGTTTTTGAGTTTCAGAACCGAAGTCTTCAAAAAAGCTAAGTACCCCGTTGGGGATTCTTTTTCTTGCTCTAAACCAATGTCAGTAAAAGTTAACAATTGTATTACTTGTGGAAAGCAAATACCTCATAAAGATTTTCATTTGTACTGCATTCCTTGCTTAGGCCCAGACCATGACGTCCCTCGTTGTTGGTTTTGTGCCTTATTCAGTCCTCATACTATTCATCGTCAGTTCATTTTCGCATCTAGCTATTTCAGTACTCAGTTTAATTATCCAGAAATGGTGTAAGCAAGCTATCAGACTACTGACATTCCGAAAAAATGTAAAGATAAAGATAGAGATGGACCGCATATGTCCAAAGCTGCCGACGACTCTTCCTTTAAGCTAGTCGACAGTTCGCCGGTACTCAGTGAGGTGCTTTTGCAGCCCCTGATACCCGCTACTTCAGATTCGCAGGCCTCTAATGAGACCCATTCGGAGTCCAGTATGCCACAAGATGCTTCTTCAACTATGGAACCTGCAGATGTCTCTACCTTGGATGGGTCCGGAGCCACTGTGCAGACACCGGCTTCTGAGGGTGTATTCAGGCCTACTGACTTGCATATCGCCATCTTTTTCATCAAGGCCTAAAACTCGATCCACACCTAGAAAACTGACATCCAAACCACATAGTCTGGCCCATATGCCTAAAAAACTAATTATAAGAATGTCTGAAGACCTTATTACTCTAATTAGGGGAAGCCACCCTTCTCCCTCAAAGAGACCTAGAACTGATTTTCCTTCTGATTCTTCTGATCAGGATTATGAAATTTCTGTTTATTCTGATGACCAGGATTTGCCGTTATCTACCTATGAGGATTCTGATGCAGAGGACTCCATTCCCTCTGCTTCCCCTCCAGAAGATTTCTCTTTTGGTGAAACTTTGCACACTCTTAGGTAGCATTTCCACTGGGAAAGCCAGGATTACCCTGACTCCAAAAAGAGACTTAGGGAATTATTACTCCTGCCTCAGCACAGGCCTTTAGCTATCCCCCCTGTACTGGACATTGTAGATGATGCCTTCTTGGAATCTAGCCTGGCCCCAGACACCTTACCTCCGGCTCCCAGGAAACCTGACAGGTATTACAGAGTACCTGATTCTCATAAGTTCCTCTTTAAGACTCCTACTGTGGACCCAGAGACCATTTCACAGGGACCCAAAGGCATTAAGGCTACTATGGCCAAAAACCCTACCCCCTCTGATAGAGATTCCAGGGGCCTGGACAGATGGGGTAAGAAGGTATACACATCTGCTACTTTGGCCATTAGGGCCTTAAACTGCTAGTTTCATATGTTAAAGTACCAGCAGCATATTATTGGATTACTTAAACAGAAATTGATGTTGATTCCTGACTGTGCTGAAAATAAAGAATTACAGGATTTTATGCATTCTGCCGAAAAAAGTTGGTAAACATACTTTGCAATGTGATTTTGACTCTTAGAGGCATCTTGTAGGGCTGCTGTTACTGAGTCTGTTCTTTGAAGGCATGTTTCGCTTAAGGAGCAAACTCTGCCAGATCATGTTAAAGCCAAATTACTGGATGCTCCCTTAAACCAAGACCACCTGTTTGGCAGCAAAGCAGAAGAAGTTCTTAAAAAGATGGAGGAAAAAGATACATCTATGCAAACTGTTAAAGTTTTCCTGCAAGTACAGCCTCCCAGATTTAGTAGGCATTAGCCTTCTAAGAATTGGCCCTTTTCTGTCTCTTCCAGGCCTTCTCAGTCCAAATCCAGGAACAGCAGACCCACCTAGGCTACAGTCTCAAAGTACTCACAGGCCTAAACAGTGGGGGGCTCCCACATCCAAAGCTGGAAGTAGTGAGACACCTCCCTATGGTAAACTGTCACAATGACTTAACCTTAAACCTTCTAAGCCCTGCTCAACTGACCACACCTTTGGGAGAAAGATCGCCCTGCATGCAAAAAACTGGGAACTCATTACCCAAGACAAATGGGTTTTAAATATAGTTTCCCAAGGATACAGATTCCACTTCCACACCTTACCAACCCCAAAAGTTTGGCCAGACCTACCCCAAATCAGTGGGCAGAGGCTCAACAGCAGGTTCTCTCTCTTCTAAGTATCAGGGCTATTCAACCTGTCCCAGCAGAAGAATGGGGACAAGGTTTTTACTCCAGACTTTTCCTGGTACCCAGAAAAGACAACTCCTGGTATCCTATCCTGGACCTATCTATCCTAAACACATTTTCGGTAATTCCAAAATTCAAAATGATAACTCTTCATCAGCTGCTTCCCATGCTAGGCAGAAATGCCTGGTTGGCAACACTGGATTTAAAGGAAGTTTACCTGCACATCCCAATTAGGAATTATTTCAGAAAATACCTACGCTCCAGAGCAGGCTACATGCACTATCAGTTCTCTGCACTTCCCTTTGGCTTATCTGCTGTGCCCAGGGTATTCACAAAATGCCTAGCTCCAGTCATTGCATTTTGCAGGCAAAGAAATATTCAGATATACCCATACGTGGACGATTGTCTAATTCAGGCAGAAAGCCAGGACATACTATTAAATAATCTGGCATTTGTAAAGAAACTGCTAACCTCACTGGGGTACACCATACACAAAAAGAAATCCCATCTAGTACCCTGCCAACAAATTGTATCCCTGGGAGCAAGCTTGAACACAACCTCCCAGATGGCCTACCTCACGCCAGAGAAACAAGTTTATCTGACAGCCTACTTCAAATTACTGGCCACAAAGACCCAGCTAACTGCAAGGAAAATACTGCAAGCTCTGGGGTTCATGGCCTCTTGCATCCTACTAATTCCATATGCAAGACTGCATATGAGGAAACTACAATGGTATCTAAAAAGCCTATGGTGTCAACATTCTCAGGACCTGGAATCAGTGATTCCTATCATCCCTTGTATAAAGACAGAATTCCTTTGGTGGGCAGAGGTCTGCTACCTCAACAAGGGACTGCCATTCACTCTAGCCCCTGCCACCCAAACCCTAACAGATGCATGGGGGGCTCACTTGGCAGGGCAGTACATTCAGGGCAAATTGAACCCAAGTCAAATGCACCTGCATATCAATCAAAAAGAAATGTTAGCTGTACAGAATGCTCTGGCAGCCTTCAAGGACCACATCCTTCCAGGACAATTATTGGCAAAAACAGACAACACCACTGTTATGTAGTACATAAACAAGCAGGGGGAACCCACTCATACCCCCTCTGCAGACTAGCCATGGCTCTGTGGAACACAGGCTTGAGCAACCAAGTGCACCTACAGGCTCAATTCCTGCCAGACAAGCTAAACTCACTGACAGACGACCTAAGCAGAAATCTCATGGACCCATATGAGTGGAAACCGGAACCAAAGATATTCAAAATGTTGAGAAACAATTGGGGGAGCCCAGAGATAGACCTGTTTGCCTCCCCTCAGAACTACCAATTGGACAAATTCTGCACAAGGACTCCTCACAGACAAGCTTGGAAAGTGGATGCCCTGTCCTTCACCTGGGAAAACCTCTCAGTTTATGCCTTTCTCCCACTGCCTCTCCTCTCCAAAGTTCTACTAAAGCTCAAACAGGACAAACCAAGGACAATACTCATTGCACCAGACTGGCCACACCAACACTGGTACCCCATCTTGCACAGTGTGCAACTACTGGAACCATGGCACCTGCCTCAGACCCCTTCCCTGCTGTCTCAACAAGAGGGCCAGATTCTGCACCCCCAGCTTCAAACCCTGTACCTTGCAGCCTGGCTAATTACCTGAGCTCTCCATTACCATCCCCCAGTAAGCAAGTGCTGGATGTCATTCTGGAGGCAAGGAGGCCTAGTACTAGAAAATCCTATGCTGAAAAGTGGAAAATATTCTGTTCCTGGAGCCAGACTCAGGGGATGGGCACAACAGTGCCCAGTTTACCACATATTCTTCAATGCTTAACAGAGATGCTTCACAAGGGCCTTTCCTTCTCTTCTATTAAAATTCATGCCTCTGCCATTTCAGCACATTATAATACGGAGCCACTCCTCTTCTCTCACCCCCTGCTGAAGCAATTCCTCAGAGGGGCCAAAAATTTAAAACCACCCAGGAGAGTCCCTACTCCAGCCTGGGACCTTAACTTTGTATTGGGAAAGCTCACTGTACCTCCCTTTGAGCCAGCTGCAAATGCAGAGTTGAAATTCCTTTCTTGGAAAATAGCCTTCCATCTAGCCATCACTTCAGCAAGAAGAGTGTCTAAATTACAGGCCTTCATGGCAGTGGAGCCTTTCATCATCTTCCATGCAGACAGGGTGTCCCTCAGGACCAATACTTCCTTTATGCCTAAGGTGGTATCCAGTGTGGACCTTAATCAGTCCATTAATTTGCCAACCTTCTTTTCTAATCCACAAAACAAAGGAGAACAAATACTGCACTCTTTGGATGTGCACAGACAACTTAGATTTTGTTTGGACAGGACTAAACCTCTCAGGAAAACTGAGCAGCTGCTAGTTGCCTTTGCTGCAGGGGAAGAGGGGAAGGCCATTTCAAAGCAAACCATTTCTAAATGGATAGGCCACTGCATTAATTTCTGCTATAAGCACCATGAAAAACCTACCCCACAGGGGATAAGATCACATTCTGCCAGGGCGGCATCTACTTCAACAGACTTTCTCAGAGGTGTTCCTACCAGTGACATCCTAGAAGCTGCTACCTGGAGTTCTGTTCATACCTGCACCAAGCATTACCGCTTGCCTATTTTCTCTAAATCCAGAGCTGGTTTTGCCACTGCAGTCTTGCAGGGCCTAATAGTTGGTCCTAATGCTCTCTAATTGCCTCCTCTCTTCCTTAGCTTTGGGAATCTACCCAAATGTAATGACTGCAACAGTGAAACACGAAGAATATAGTACAGTTGTGTACACTTACCATAAATGTAGATGTTCGAGTGTATTCACCATTGCAGTCCTGGTTATCCTCCCTCCAGCCCCCTGACTTATATTTGCTATACCTCTCTTCTTGTTTGCTGTATTTAAGCTTTCTGGTGTATTTGCTTTTAGTTGGAGGTGTAACTTTGTATATAATTGCTTCCCATTATGGGGGCACCTGACATCTGGGGCAAGAAAAACTGATGTAATGGCGTCGGCTGCATGTTTTATACCCCTGACTACCTGACATCATGGAAGAAGAGACAGCAACTGACACAGGACCCAAGACTTTGATAATGAAGCTGGCTAAGGGCTACCTGCAAGCAGATAACCCAATGTAATGACTGCAACAGTGAATACACTTTATGGTAAGTGTACACAACTGTACTTTCTGTCTTCACAAAGAGATGCAGCAGCCTCTGAAATAAAAAAGCTGCTAAGCTAGCAAGTCATCCAAGACATCCCACCAGATCTGCAAGGATCTGGAATTTACTCAAGATTCTTTTCAGTTTCTGAAAAAACGGGGACCTAAGGCCAATTTTGGACCTAATTCATTAGAACAAATTTGTGAAACAAACAAAGTTCAAGATGGTCATGATACAGTCCATTCTTCTGTTTCTAAGGAAAGATGACTGGATGCACTTGGTCGACCTCGAGGATGCATGCTACCTTATAAAAAATAGAAAGATGCTCCAGGAGGTTTCTACACTTCTGACTGGGGGCCAGTCATTTCCAATTCAGAGCCCTGTCCTTTGGTCTCACCACATCCCCCCTGGGTGTTCACTGAGTGCATGGCAGTGGTAGCAGCTTATCTCAAGCTGCAAGGGTTCCAGGTATTCCCTTATGCGAATGACTGACTCATCCCCGCCCCATCCAGGAATCTTCTTCTTCAAGCCATGGACTCTTTGTTTATCTGTGTTCAACTCTTGGCATTATAGTGAATACAGCAAAGTCCAGGCCTCAACCTGTACAGACCTTGGAATTTATTGGAGCACTCTTTTGGACACAAGACTACAGATCACCAGTTTACCGTAAGCCAGGATTTCTGCAATTCATAAACAGATATTAACTGTTCTTTCATGTCAGAACCCACCAGTAAAACTAATTTTATGCCTCCTTGATTCGATGGCAGCTATCACCCTGATCTCTCTTGCCAGGTGTCCCATGATAATTCTCCAATGGACCATATTTTCAGCTTTCACTGACAAGGATCTGTATTTCTCATATCTTTGGTAGCTGGAGTCCCCACTTGTATCCCAAGGATCCCTCTTTGTACTACCTTCACCTCAGGCCACAGTGTCAATGGGCATTTCCCTTGGGGGCATTTCTTATGAAATATAGTCCAAATTACATGGTCCCTAACAGAGGCCAGTCTTCACGTCAACATTTTGGAGATGAGAGCAGTCCTCCTAGCATTGCAGGCATTCCAGGATACTCTTGCCTCAGGTGTGATTTTGATTCAGATAGACAATATTTTCTTGATCTGGGATATCAACAAACAGGGAGGTACACGATCCTACCACTTATGCCAGTAGGCCATGAAAGTGTGGCAATGAGTGATGTCTTCTCACTGGTTTCTTATAGCAGTGCATATTCTTATTCTTGGGAAGTCCAGTGGTCTAGTGAACAGGTTATGCAGGTCTATCTTTCTCCCTCACGAGTGGTCCCTCAGTCCAGCAGTATCAAATTAAGTCTTCAGCCATTGTAGCCAACCTTGCTTCAGTATTTTTGCCTCCCCCTACAGCTCCAACTGCAGCAGGTGCTTTGCCCTTATCCTCCAGGAGGGGGAAGTCACTGAGGGATGCTCTAAACCATAGCTACCCCCTAGATTCCTATATGTATTTCCTCCTAATCCTCTCATACCAAAATTCCTTCAGAAAGCATTAGCGAGAAAGGCCACAGAAATCTCCCTTGCTCCCGTTTGGCCTTGACAGGTGTGGTTTACCTTCCTCTGGCCTCATCTGGTTCACTCTCCTTGGGTACTGGGCTCAGCCCCAGATTTTCTGTCTCGCATTCAAGCCCTCAAAGTAACTACATGGTTTCTTTAATGTCAATGATGGATAGGCAGTCCAGGCTTCTTTCCAAAATTGTTCATAGTTGATCTCTTCTCAGACACCTTCCATCAGGAAGATGTATACAAGTAAATGGAGATTCTCTATCTGGGCTTACAGCAAAAACTTAAATTCTTTTTCAGCTCCCCTCCTGGCCATTTTAGATTTTCTAGCATCTCTCTTCCATGCCCAAGCCAGTTACTCCACTATCAAAGTGCAGCTGGCACCTATCTCCAGTTTTCGTATTGGGAATAGTCACTTTCCTTTAGACTGTAAAAAGTGTTTCTTAGGAGTACTTTCCTTCTTTGACCCCCACTTAGGAATCCAGTATCACTATGGGACATTATTATTCTGTTACTAGCCTTAACTAGTTCTCTCTTTGAAACTACAGCTAAAGTTGAATTAAAATTCTTAATGTGGAAAATTTTATTTTTGGTAGCTCTCACTTCTGCTAGGAGAATTTCAGAGATGCACACTCTGTCTAATTAACCACCTTATCTGGTCTTCCACAAGGACTGAGTAACTCTAAGACCTGATCCTTCCTTTCTCCCAAAGGTGGCTTTTGAATCATCTCTCAATCAGTCAGTTAGCATTCATGTTTTCTTACCAAACTTCTACAATAAAGGTAAATCCATGTTACATTTGCTGGATGTGCATTGTCAGCTTCATTGATCAGAAAGACTGATTAATTATTTGTCTTCTTTTCCTAAGCCAACCTAGGTAAAGGGCTATCTATGCTAACACTTTATCATTGTCTATCTGATTGTATCTATCATGTCTACAAAGAAAAGGGCTTATCCTTACCCACACCTCCTAAGGCCCACTCAGCATGATCTATGGATGTTCTTCATGTTTCACTGTTGCAGTCATGACATTTGGGTTATCCCTGCCAGGGTAGCCCTCAGCCGGCCCGAATATCAGAGGCTTAGTATTTCTGCGTCGGTTGCTGTCTGTTCAGGACTGACATCAGGTCATCAGTAGTATAAAGTAAGGCAACCAATGCCATTACATCAGTCTTTCTTGCCATGGAGCCCAAAGCAGAAGCAGTTCGCACGAGTGCCAGTCGGTCACTACCTGAGTTTCATCTACCGAATTGAAGCTGAAGTTTTCTAAAGCTAAGTACCCAATTGGGGATCCTTTTTTCTTGCACTAACTGATGTCAGAAAAAGTTAACAATTGTCTCGCCTGTGAAAAGCAAACACCACACCGAGACTTTCATTCTTACTGCATCACTTATTTAGGCCCAGACCACGACGTCCTACGCTGTCGCTTCTGTGCTTTGTTCAATGCCAGAACTAAGCGTCGTTGGGCCCTTATTGTAGCTAGATATTTCCACTTACAGTTGTTGAACTCCAATATGGCTTCGGTAACCATCTGACAGCAGATCTTCAGAAAAAACATAAAGATAAAGGCAGAGACAGACCGCACAGGTCCAAACATACAGATGACGCTCCCGTTAAGCTAGTCGTCAGTTCTCCGGTCCTCAGTGAGGTGCTTTCGCAGCCCCTGATGCCCACTTCTGTGGATTCGCAAGCTGCTACCAAGACCCTTTCAGAGTCCGGTATGCCACAAATCTCTTCTTCGACTAAGGATCCTGTAGTCGTCTCTACCTTGGATGGGTCCAGAGCTGCTGAGCTGGCACCTGCTTCCAAGGAATTCCTTTGCACTACCGATTCTCGACACAAACCAACTTCTTCTTTCTCGACTACTGTTCTTTCGAAAACGACTGAGTTTCTTAGGCCCAGGGTACAAACCACGCCCAAGAAACCAATGACCCAATCTCAGGCACCTGCTTCCTTGCCTCAGTCTCACTTGCTTAAAATGGTGGAAGACCTTATCATGCTGATCAGGAGAAGCCAAGCTACCCCCTGCAAAAGGAAAAAAGATCTTTCCCCTGTAGTTTTGTCTAAACAAGAGTCTGATGACTCTGATGCATCTGAATATGGAGACGTGCAACCCCTATCCACTTATGAGGATTCTGATGCAGAGGATTCCATCCCTTCAGCCTCTCCCCCAGAGGATTTTTCCATTGGGGAAACCCTTCATACCTTAAGGGAGCATTTCCAATGGGCGAGTCAGGACTACCCTCCATCTAAAAAGAGACTCAGGGAATTCTTAGATCTTCCTCAGCACAGAGCCTTAGCCATCCCCCCAGTCCTGGATGTTGTGGAGGATGTTTTCCTGGAATCCAGCTTGACTCCTGACACCCTCCCTCCTGCACCCAGAAAACCAGACAGGTACTACAGAGTCCCTGACTCACACAAATTTATTTTTAAAAATCCTACTGCTGACCCTGAGGTTATTTTTCAAGGGCCTAAAGGAATTAAAACAACCTCTGCTAAAAATCCCACCCCCTCAGATAGGGATTCCAGAGCACTAGACAGATGGGGTAAAAAAGTATACACCTCAGCTACTTTTGCTATCAGGGCACTAAACTGTCAGTTCCATATGCTAAAATTCAGCAGCATACCCTGGAACTCCTCAAACAAAAAAATGTCTTATTTTCCTGCTTGTGCAGAATCTAAATTGCTACAAGAATTAATGCAGTCTGCAAATCAAGTAACTAAACACACCTTGCACTGCGGTTTTGACACCCTAGAAGCTTCTTGGAGGGCAGCAGTCACTGGATCTGTCATTAGAAGACATGCATGGCTTAAGGAACAGCCCTTGCCAGACCATGTCAAATCTAAATTGTTGGATGCTCCCTTGCAGAAAGACAACTTATTTGGCACCAAGCCAGAAGAGGTCTTAAAAAAGATGGACGAAAAAGCAAAATCTATGCAGACAGCTAAGGACTTTTTACAGGTCCAGCCACCCAGGTTCAGCAGACATTGTCCTACCAAACATTGGCCCTTTCCTGCTCTCTCTAAGCCAGTTCAGCCCAGACCCATTGGAACCAGACCCCCCCCCCCCCCAGATAGCCACAGGGAATGCAGAGATGAAAGCAGTGGACCAACTCCACTTCAAAACCAAAGAGTTCTAAACCACTCCCTTATGGTAAGAACTCACAATGACTCACCTCCCTCTGCCCACCTTCACTTACCCCTAGGAGGAAAACTCTCCTTTTACGCAAACACCTGGGCCACCATTACCAACGACCACTGGGTTCTCAACATAGTGTTCCAGGGATACAAATTTTCTTTCCACACCCTTGCAGCCCCAAAAGGGTTCACAGATTTACCTCCAAACCAGTGGGCAGAGGAGCAAAAGCAAGTCCTTTCCTTGCTCTCTATGAGGGAAGTAGAGCATGTTCCTGCAGAACAGAAAGGCCAAGGTTTCTACTCCAGACTTTTTCTGGTACCCAGAAGAGGGCACCTGGCACCCCATCCTCTATCTATCCATTCTAAACACCTTCCTGGTGATCCCAAAATTCAAAATGCTCACCCTCCAGCAGCTGCTACCTATGCTCTCCAAGGATGCTTGGCTAGCCACCCTGGATCTAAAAGTGGCCTACCTCCACATTCCTATTAGGGAATCATGCAGGAAATATCTCCGTTTCAGGGCCGGATCTCAGCACTTTCAGTTCTCTGCACTTCCCTTTGGCTTATCTACTGCTCCCAGAGTTTACACAAAATATCTGGCTCTGGCCATTGTCTTTTGCAGACAAAGGAATATCCAGATTTACCCATACTTAGATGACTGCCTAATTCAGGCAGACAGCCAGGAAAAGCTGCTCAAGCACCTGGCCTTTGTAAAGTCCCTACTATCCTACCTTGGATACACTATCAATGAAAAGAAATCCAAACAGGTGCCCACCCAAAGGATTATATTCCTGGGAGTAAGCCTGGACACAGCATCCCAGATGGCTTTCCTTACACCACAAAAGCCCATTTTCCTGACAGCCTACTTCTCTCAACTAGCCACCAGACCCCAGGTTTCTGCAAGGAAGATCCTGCAAGCTCTGGGGTTCATGGCATCTTGCATACTACTCATTACATATGTCAGACTGCATATGAGGAAACTTCAATTGTAACTAAAAAGCCTTTGGTGTCAACACTGTCAAGACCTGGAGAATCTTATACCCATAATTCTTTGCTTCAAAAAATATTTCCTTTGGTGGGCAACAGCATGCTCCCAAAACAAGGGACTATCTTTCTCATCACCCCCTGCCACCCAGACCATCACCACAGATGCAGCAGACTATGCCTGGCGTGCACACCTGGATGGCAGGTGCATACAGGGCTAATGGAGCCCACAGCAAATCCATCTGCATATCAACCAAAAAGAGACGATGGCTGTCCAGCACGCTTTGATAGCTTTCAAGCCCTTTCTCTCCCCAGGTGCTCTCCTGATCAAAACAGACAACACCACTATGATGTGGTATATCAACAAGCAGGGAGGGACTCACTCCTACCCTCTATGCAGGCTGGCCATGACCCTTTGGCACACAGCCTTTGCCATGCAACTCAACCTGCTAGCACAATTCCTACCAGGTTCTCTCAACTCTCTAGCAAACCAATTAAGCAGAAATCTTCTGGACCCACACAAGTGGCAGCTCAACAGAAAAACCTTCACCCTAATAACTCAGAATTGGGGCACCCCAAAGTTCAACCTCTTTGCCTCCCACACCAACCATCAGCTCAACAAATTCTGCACCAGGGAGCATCACTGCATGGCTTGGAAAGTGTACACCCTGTTCTTCCCCTGGGTCAATCTATCAGTCTATGCCTTTCCTCCACTACCTCTCATCCCCAGGGTACTGCTCAAGATAAAGGAGAAAAAAACAAGGACAATCCTTATAGCTCCAGACTGGCCTTGCCAGCACTGGTACTCCTTGCTGCACAGCCTGCCCCCTCTGCCACCATGGCATGTTCCTCAGATTCCAAACCTCCTGACCCAGAGGGAAGGGGAATTCATGTATCCCCAATTGCAGACACTCAATTTGGAAGCTTGGCTTATTCCCTAACCCCTGATCAATCTGCCAACCTCAGTAAACAGGTTCTAGATGTTATACATGAGGCCAGATGCCCTAACTCTAGAAAGTCTTATGCTGACAAATGGAAAAGGTTCTGCACCTGCATTCAGGCTAAGAGAGCCAACATGGCACAGCCCTCCCTCCCTCTCATCCTGGATTACTTAGCTGACCTGCTACACAGTGGCCTCTCTTTTTCCTCTATTAAAATTCATGCCTCTGCTATCTCTGCTCATTTTCCCACTGAGCAGCCCCTTTTCTCACACCCTTTCATCAAACAGTTCCTAAGAGGAGCTAACAACTTGAGACCACCCAGAAGAGCACCAACCCCAGCTTGGGACCTTAACTTTGTGTTGGAGAAGCTCACCCTGCCCCCTTCGAATCAGCTTCTTCTGCAGGGCTAAAATTTCTCTCCTGGAAGACAGCTTTCCTGCTGGCTATCACTTCAGCCAGAAGAGTCTCTGAGCTGCAAGCACTCATGGCCATGAAACCCTTCATCATCTTCCATGCTGGACAGGGTATCCCTCAGGACTAACCCATCCTTTATGCCCAAGGTAGTGTCCAGTGTGGCTCTCAACCAATCCATTCATTTGTTCACCTTTTTTTCTAATCTTCAGAACAAGGGGGAAAGGATCCTGCACTCTCTAGATCTGCACAGACAGCTCAGATTCTATCTAGACAGGACTAAATCCTTCAGAAAGTCTGATCAATTGCTGGTTAGCTTTGCTACTGGAGCAGAAGGCAAAGCCATCTGCAAACAAACCATTTCCAAATGGATAATACACTGCATCCATTTCTGCTAAAAACAACATGGAAAGCCTCCCCCAAAGGGAGTCAGAACTTACTCCACCAGGGCAGCCTCCACCTCTGCAGCTTTCCTCAGAGAAGTCCCCACCAGGGACATCCTGGAGGCTGCCACCTGTACATCTGTTCACACTTTTGCCAAACATTACCACCTGCCTCTGTTCTCCAAATCCAGGGCAGGGTTTGCCTCTGCAGTCTTGCAGGGCATCCTAGCCAGCCCATAGTTTCCTTGACTGCCTCCACCCATTTCCTCGGCTTTGGCAGTCAACCCAAATGTGATGACTGCAACAGTGAAACACGAAGAACATAGCACTGTTGTATACACTTACCTTAAATGTAGATGTTTGAGTGTATTCACTGTTGCAGTCCTGGTTTCCCTCCCACCATCAGCCTTTTTCCTTTTTTTTCTTCTCTTTCCTTTCAAGGGAAATATTGGTATTTACTTTCTGCTGGTGGGGTTCTTCCACCAGAACCTGGCTCCTACTTGAGGGCTCCTGACAGGTTAAGGCAAGAAAAACTGATGTAATAGCATCGACTGCCTTACTTTATACTACTGATGACCTGACGTCAGTCCTGAAGTGACAGCAACGAACGCGGAAATACTAAGCCTCTGGTATTCGGGTCAGCCAAGGGCTACCCTGGCAGGGATAACCCAAATATGATGACTGCAACAGTGAATACACTCAAACATCTACATTTATGGTAAGTATACACAACTGTACTTTACTTCTACAGCATTCTTCTCCAGAGTACAGCTTGATGACATTGGTGCTGCTCTTACGTGGTCCAATGTCCATACCTTCATTTTTCACTATAAACTGGACTTACAGATAAGGCCAAGAGCCTCTTTTTGTCAGGCTGTGCTCTGGAATATCTTTCTATGAGACCTCCCAAGTGTTCATTCTAGTAGCTGGAAACTCTCTCCCATCCATTGAGGAACGGGCAACAGAGACAACACCAGAAAAGAAATGTATGTCCTTAACATGATGATAAATCTTGTCTGCTTCTGTCCTTCCTCAACCCCCAGCCAACTTCCTACTTCATTGAATTCTTTTTACTGATTCTTGGAGTGTTTGTAACAAGCTACCTTGGCTTGATCATGTACACGTCAAGTCCTAGGTATAGCAACTGGTTTCTTTGTACTATGCTATTTCTTGGTTATTATAAGGCTAGGAATAATATCCCTTATTTAGGTATTGAGTCAAACTCAGAATGAAGTTTATTTTTCCTTACAGTGAATTATGGGTAAGGGGAGGAGCCTGAGCACTGGAATCAAAGCTTGAGAGTGACCAAAGTCAGATCTGACATGGATCTGAAGATCAATCTGTTGAAATTATTTTCATTTTTATAGATCACCAAGGCTGAATGAATCCCTTAGTTTTAAAAGTGTTTTAAAGAACAAACCTACTAAACATCAGTCACAGCCTACTTCTTTAATGGTGTGTTTTTACCTATTTTTATATGATTCATATGTTTCTTGAGTGATTTTTTAAATAAGTGATATTAATGTATAATTATTTGTTGATTTTGTTTATTGTATAACATTATTAAGTCATCTTAAGTCCTTGTTAAGTTGACTCAGTCAGTAAGATGCATAGCTCTCAATGTCTTAGCACAAAAAAATCTGGAGAAAGAATAAAATAATGGGAGGACAAAGGCCCAAAAATAGAGATGCATTTTAAATATTGCTCTTATAAACTTCGAAAGTTGGTAGTGTAACAGGATCTGTCTAACACTCAAATGTATTTCATTATTCAACGACTTCAGTCCACAGTGATTTGTGAGAAAACCACGATTTTTCTGTGAGGAGCAGACGAAAAATATCAGACAAAAATCTGGACATTTTGCAAAAATTTGGACAGCTGAAAGATATAGTAAGGTGAAGTCTGTGGCTGGAATTCAGTAAGGCTTAACAAGATTTGGAAGCCTTACTATGGAAGTTTTCCCCATTGTGCTAGGCCTTTTTGATTCAGAGACTGTTCTACAGCTGAGGTTTTGGCCTTGTAGGAACCTCAGCATAAAAGGTGGTTTTGTGGTCAGAGCTGCATTTTAGCAGAGTAATTTGGGGGAGTAGCTAATACTAATTAGTTATGTGCTGCTCCCTGGAAATGTCAGTGGTTCCTAATTTCAGAGAATCACTTGACAGAGTAAAATTTTATACTAGAAGGCAAAATTTACCTCCATAAAAACATGGTGGTCACCCAATTACTCCTATGGGAGTACATTCAGTGCCTTAGGTTCAGTAGTGCATCTGTGTGAGTGTGTGTGTGTCTGTGTGTGGGTGTGTGTGGGTGGGTGTGTGGGTAAATGTAGAGGGGTGGGTGGCGCAGTGGTGCAGCGGTTAACGTTGTCACCTCACAGCAAGAGGTTCTCTGGTTCGATTCTCGGCTGGGGTGCCTTCTGTGTGGAGTTTGCATGTTCTCCCTGTGTTCACGTGGCTTTCCTCCGGGTACTCCGGTTTCCTCCCACATTCCAAAGACATGCATCTGGAGCATTTCTCCCCGGGCCTCCACTGAAAACAGGCTCTGTGGAACCTAGTCGGACATTCCCGGTCAACAAATGTTAAATAAATAAAAATAAATAAAATAAATAATATGATTCTTGAATTGCTAGGGAGAACATTAGCATGGCCAGGTCTGCAGTTACAGTGTACAGTTCAGAAACACACCAAGAAGATGACAATGATGTCTTTTTCATTGTGGTTACATCTGTGTATGAATCACATTTCTTGCCACTCGGCTAATTGACTAACTCTCTTTGGTAAATGATTATGAGCAGTATGTATTTCTTTGAACCCAAGTGTGTGTCATTCTTATGAATGAAAGGCTGTTACATGATTTTATATTTATTGTTATTAAAGTTCTCTACTCATTTTTGGGTGAGGAAAATCATCAATGTGTTTTCTCTTTGGATTGTTGTACAGAGTTGCTTCAGTTTGAATTGTTGGTGTTTTTTATTGATATATATTTATATATTATTTAATATATATATATATATATATATATATATATATATATATATATATATATATATATAGATAGATAGATATATATAGATATATAAAGAGAGAGTATATGAGAATAGTCCACTTAATACTTAATGGTTTGAGAAACTTAACTTGTTAAGCCTACAGAATTTAGCAGAATGAAAATGATGGGGAAATAATACTTTGTATAGTTATGACATGTACACATACATAAATGTATTTGAATTTATTCCTAAGAGCGTAGCTATATTCTCCATAAAGCTGATATCTTGCCAGTACTTTGTAGCACCATTAACCACCATGCAGTTTAGCAAAATTTGGGACTTTTGACCTTCCTTTTTTAACATGATATGCTGTACACTTTGCTGTTGGAGTTTCTCCAATCTGTGATCAGGCTTACAGCCCACAAATGCTAGAGGAACTTGTGTTTATTTTACTCTAATTCTTGTTCTGGCAGTAGTATAACTGCTTGTTTAGCTCTCCTTTCAGTACAGACAGTAATTAATGGTGATCGATTTCATAGTCCAAAAGACATGACAGAGTTGATTATGTAGAAATCTATACAAAATGGGAAAAAATACTTTTTTTAATAAACATGTCACTTGCTTGAGGAAGGAGTGATGGCTGTCTTTTGCTTTTAACTTGTGAGATAATATCTTGGATTTACTACATACCAATGCTGTCTTATTCTGCTCAGCATTCTCAAGTAATTTGTGCTAGCTATGTATACTATCTCTCCATAAAATATTTCTAGATGCATTGCACTCGTACATTTGCTTCTGTATGGTACAGCATGCTTCTTTACCAGGTTTGTCAGTATTTTTAAGTAGAGTGCATTGCACTGAGAAAGAATACACAAGAAGACCAGAATGTACTCGTTAGGTCCACTTTATTATTTGAGCATTCCACCCCTGCTCCGTCATCTCCTGCATTACAGTCTTGTTTACTTCTATGGATACCTGTAACTGCCACACAGCTGAATAGCAAGCTTCACTATACCACATCAGCTATCTTTTGTTTTTAATAGTCATATTTTTAATGAGAGGTAAAATGACATTTCTGAGTCCATTTGATGAGTTAGACTACTGTTGATTACATAACTGGTGGTTGGCATAATGGACCCAAGGAGCACAGTTTGATTGTCAAATGGGATAATTGGCTAGGCTTAAAATGGGCCACAAGGGCAGTTAGCCTAGTATTACCCTATGAAGCAGTGAAAAAGTCTGCATACTATTGATTCAGTCATCATAAATTCAAATGCCAGGGTGTCTTTTAGGCCCTGCGTAAACAATTCATCTGTAGTATAGACTGAGGTATTTCTGGAATATATCCTGGCATGGCACTTTCCTGTGAAATGTTTGTAGCTTTGTAGACTCATAGGTTAGTACTAGATTGGTGGTAATGCAAAAACATATATTACTTAACCATGCACCATAGGAAGTATCACCAGTAGGTTTACCTCCCTTTGTGATGGGGCCTTACGTCTAATCCAGGGGACAAGCTTATGTTAACCCATCCAGTCATTAAGATTTAACGTGAAGAAAGCTAAAGTGTTACATCATTTAACATGCAGAAGAAGTTTGCTCCATGGGCGGGAATCCTTTGGGTAATTAACCTATCCCAAGAAGTCATATTTATGTTATGTTGTAAGCTGAGAGTCCTGGAGTGAATGTTTCTAACATTACCAGTGTTTTTGAGGTAGAAATGATTCATTAATACAGTATCTTTCATAGTCCAAAAGACATGACTATGTAGAAATCTATACAAAATGGGAAAAAAATACTTTTTTTAATAAACCTGGATAGCAAAGACAGTCGTTTTAACCTCTTAATTCTCTTGGTTAGGATATGTTGAGATTTGTCAAGCTGGAACACACATTTGCTAAGATACATACCAGAGTGTTGTTATATTCAATGATCAGCCTAATGATGAAGGAATTTATGCATACTATTACCTATTGAGATCTTGATGATATACTTTTTTATACTAACGTTTTTGCCCACATGCCTGTTGACCATCAAGCCTCTGTGGGGTTGTCATCCAGGCAGACATGAGGATGCATTGTTTTCTCACTAATATTTCAACAATGAGTATATTTCATTTTATGAACCAAACCCCTGCTGTTAGTCAACACATGCATGTTCCCTGTCATGTACCTACAGGGACTACTATCATAGGTTTGGGTGGCCATTCCCACATCCTTCTGCTCCCCTATATGCACACACACACACACACACACACACACACACACACACACACACACACACACACACACACACACACACACACACACACACACACTACCTGATTATCCCCATCAGTGGAGCTGCAACACATGCAAGGCAGAAAATTTGAGATGGACACACCCATCCTTCCTGCCTGTGCCACCAAGTACCCAAGAAAATAGTTAAATCATAGTCTCCTGAGCGATACTTAGGGCTGTATTCTTCTACTGCACTGGAGCAGTCTTGAGGTTATACCTTCATTAATTAACTGGGCAATGAAAAAGATTTCTTTACTGCAAATGATACTTGACAGTCAAAGGACAGTAAATGATAAACAAAAGTGCCTAGATCGTCAACAGGTGTATCAACCAAAAACAATATTATATTTATGTAATAATTATTGGGAAAGACTTGT
The DNA here is from genome assembly GCF_019279795.1 of Protopterus annectens. NCBI lineage: Eukaryota > Metazoa > Chordata > Ceratodontiformes > Protopteridae > Protopterus > Protopterus annectens. The sequence goes on from NC_056727.1 coordinate 767,449,726, forward strand.
TTCCAAAATGAGACTAGAAGGCAATTTTTTGCATTAAGTCTGCAGCCATGGTCAGGCCACAGGTGCAGACTCTGTCTAACCCTTCTTAGAAAATACAAGAGTCCGTGGGAAAATAACGGTACTTAGTTTGCAACTGTTTGCAAACTAAGTCAACCATAAACTTTGGACATCTGTTTTCCCATCACAGAAGTAGATGCTAAACAGAAGCGGACCCAACACAAAGCCCTGAGACACACCATAAGTGACTAATCTATTAGCTGAGAAAGAGCACCAACATTTTCACCATGTGCGTAGCTAGAAAGGCAGTTAACAATCCATTAGTAGTAGAGGGTTAATTTTTAAACTGCTAAATTTTTCAGCAATGTCTGCATGAAGAATCATATCAGATGCTTTAGCAAGGGTGAGATAACTGGCATGGACAGACTGACATGTTTCAACAGCATGAGTCATATGCTCAAAAAAGTAAGCCATATTATGCAAGCGAAACTTACCCTTCACAAAACCATACCAACTAGGATGACGAGTTTGTATTTTATGAGAATTTGCATAAGAGTGGAGAACTAGCAGGGGTAGTCTATATTCCACTTTTGGGATTAATACATCTTCCGTGGGATTCATGAAGCTTGGCGCAAGGATGGTTTTAGGCTTGTGCCAAGCGTCCTCATTACAGATGGTGCAGCAGCACCATATGAATATTTATGAGGGCGTGCTGCCGCACCCTCGACATGCACAGGAAATGTGTGCGAGTGCAGGGGGCATGTTTTAAGTGCTCTACGGAGGTGGAAACATGCCCCCACAGTTGTACAACCTACTATGCTTACTATTAGAGCCCGCCTCTAATAGTAAGCAATTAATTCAGTGTCCGTGGATACTGAAATGTATACTAAGCATACAAGAGTGTCCACGAACACTGAAATAAAATCAAAGTAGTAAACACATAAGCACGTAGCGGAATGTTGAACCCCGTCCCTAGAGCTTTCACAATTAGATTAATTTTTATTGCTTCAGTATCGAAAGTGTAAGCGAAGCACAGCATGACTGCGCATCGCTGCCCCCTGCTTAGCGTAGGTTACACATAAAAATCATTCAAATAAAGAAAAAACATGCAGAATCCATGTTAACATCAATAGTATAGTGGTTAGAGCATCCATCTAACAAACACGCATGGTTCGAGCCCAACTATAGCATATATCATTTTTCATGTGGAATGTCATTTTGCTGTATAACCTACATAATAACATGTAAATGTGAACTGGAGTACCGCATGAAATGTTTAGCTAATGTCATTCAATTAAAGTGGTAGTGTCATAATGAATAAGGCACTAGTAAGCAGGTGTAAGCACAAATAAGCAGTAGTAAACATATATAAGTACCAGTAAGCAAGTCTGAGTGCGCTTGCGTGGGTGTAAGCAGTGCCCAGCATAGGAAATGTATATAATTATGTAGATGTATGTGCATGTGTATGTACAGATATATAATATATATATATATATATATATATATATATATATATATATGTATATATGTATATATATATATGAAGAATGAACGTCGTAACAATAAAGCATACAAAAGGAATGAGAAGGGAATCAACAGCAACTCTAGTATTATTTGGTGCTGTCAGTGTATGTCATACCAAGCTGGGCAGGGGTGAGCAAAGTACTGCTACTTACACCACAGGCAGGATACTACCAGTCGGACTAACATTGCCGATCTGCTAAGTCTACTTTACAAACAATCACAGGGTAGTCCCTGGTGGGACTACCCAAAAATTGCTAGGATGGTTGGACCTCCGATCATTACACAAGCAAGGGCAGGTATGTTCAAGGACCAAATGGTAGGAGAGCCTGATGATACATGGGTTGGGACAACATACGTGTAGGGCCCCTAACGCTGGGGAGAGGGCAATGTGTGGAGGTGTGTCATGGCTGTGATAGCAACCGGAAAATGGATGATTTGCGTGTCTGTCGAACTTGGGTGGGGTGGAGGAACTATGGGTATGAAATTATGGATCCAGGCATGTCAGAGTTGGATGGCCTGGTTCTAATTGGAATGCCTTGTGGGGGTCAGCAAGTTCATTATATGTATATATGCATACACACATGCATACATCTATATGTAGAAGTACTTTCCCTGTAACACATTCATTCCTTTTGCAGACATAAATAACATGAAAGTGCCCCTACAAACCTTGACAGTAGATAGAATATTAAGTTGTGCATAAGAGGGAAGGGACGAAACTGCTAAAATGCAGAAGTGTGTACAATGTCCGAAGTCAGTGCTGTTCTCAAAAAATCAAATGTGAGGACTTTCTCACACATGGAATCATTCCTGTGATCTGCTTGCTACGGCAACACCAATCACTAAACCGGTCTTATTTGTAAAATAATTTTGCCGAACCCGTACATTATTAGCTCTCATGTGTAACGTGTGTGTTACCACATAGTCATACCTATTAATTTATTTTAGTGTCATGTTTACGGGAGTAATGATGTAATGAAGTATAGAGTCTAATCTTGAAATAAAGACATGTGTGTCCCAGGTGGGACAACCCAAAAATTGTGAATAGTGTGCTATTGGTCACTCATTTCACCAATGTTTGTGGACTAAAAGTTTGGTATGTCTGAGGATGAGTAAGTCAACCCATGGGGTGTGGTGTTACAGGAGTAATCCAACACTAGTAGTGTACGCTGCTGTGTTGGAGTGTGAGAGTGGGGTGTGTTTGTGTTAAGGAGTCATGGGTATATGAGTATATAACTATGATGAGCAGGTATATAAGTATATATGAGTTATAGAGCCTAACCAACTAACACACACCAACGCCTCCAAATCCCACTGCAGCACATACCATTTTGTTTTGGTAAGCACATGCTACACATTTGTCTTGGTCGTATAACCTGCAAAATAACAATTAAAAATATGAAAGGAGTGAACCTGCAAAATAACAATTAAAAGGCGGAATAAGTGAAAGGGTAGTGTAATACCAGTAAGCGTGTTTAAGTGTGTCTAGTGGTGTTTAAGTGCACCAGTGCTGGTGTAAAGTAAGCCTTATATATATATATATATATATATATATATATATATATATATATATATATATATATGTGTGTGTGTGTGTGTGTGTGTGTGTGTGTGTGTGTGTGTTAGAGCTATAGATATACAGACAGAGAAGAATCATGATTATGAGACAAGAACAAGATATGTTCATGTTATTAACAAGCAGGACAATGGAAAACAGGGCCCAAGCAAGAAACATGTAACATGTAGCATGACCCCCACCAGAGAGAGAGAAAACACACATACACCCCAAACAATGTAAATAGTCCAATCGCTCCAGACAGACACAGTGCACCTGACACTGGGGGCACACAGTGCACCTGAGAACGAATCACATTGACAGACAGCCCCTCAGGAGGAGATAAAAATTGACATTGATAACCAAAGGAAGGGAAGGTGATAAGTGTCAATCGCTTTGCCAGTACACATACCCAAAGGAGGCGGGCCAGAAGGTGGATAACCCATAACAACATATGGCATATGACATGGGTCCGAAGGGAGAGTGAGTGGGCAGCATGGTGTGGGTGTCCACCACCCACCCAGACAGCAAGTGGATATGAGGAGAGTAGAGGAGGTGTGGTGTGTGTGTGTGGTGTGGCTAGGTAGGGGGTAGGTGTGGTGGTGGTGGTGTTGGTATGGACAGCTCCAGGGATGTAAGGGATGTAAGCAGTTCATTGGAGGAGAGGCATCATCCAATGAGCAGCCACTTACCCCACTACAAGCAGCAAAGCGTCAAGTAATCTCTACGCAAGGAACGGAATAACCAGATGTAGAGATGTATATATTGAGGTATGTGTGTATATATCATAGCTACATAGTGATATACCTCCCCACTCCGTAGTACAAATGTATGCATACAGAGAAGAATACATATACATACCCACATATAGATATATACATATGCAGACACCCTTACACCCTTACACCCATATGTCGTTAGATATATACAGACAGCAGTATAAATCTGTATATAGTAATGTGTGTATATATATATATATATATATATATATATATATATATATATATATATGTGTGTGTGTGTGTGTGTGTGTGTGTGTGTGTGTGTGTGTGTAAATATACACATGTATCTAGCTAGGATATGATACAGCAGTTACGAATTACATATGTTCACAGGCCGTGCATATGGGGGTGAGGGGTCCAATCAACAAACATGTAACATGTAGCATCAACCCCCCACCTCCATCTAGACCGGTGAAACATACAGACACACAATAAAGTAAACACACCACTGCTTTGCAGACCACAGGCAGGATACTACCAGTGGGAGAGACCTGCTAGGTCTAATCTTGAAACAAAGACACCAATGTCCCTTGTGGGACACCCCAAAAATTACTGATCATTGGAGTCAGTTCCTGTTATGAGTCATCAATCCAGGCGATAGATGTACATGGACCAGTAGGTTGTGCAAGCCTGATAACCCATGGGTCAACACAGTGTACGGCATGGGTCCTGACACATGGAGAGTGGGCAGTGTGTAGTGGTGTGGTTAGACCCCACCTGCACCCACAGTAGGTATGAGTGCTGTAGAGGAGAAGCAGGTGGGGGAACTATGGGTATGCAGTTATGGGCCTAGGCATGTAGGTGCTGGCTGGCGCAGTTGTATTAGGACTGCCCCGGGGATGTAAGTAATACATTTATCTCTGAAAAAACAAAAAAAAACAAAAAAAATCTTGCTTTTTTCCCACTTTTTGAGATTTAAAAAAGTTCAGTTGCAGGCTTGCTGTTCTTGAACTGTTTGTAAGTTTCTGTGAGGCCATTTTTTGCTTGGGCTAAAGGGAAGTCTCTCTGTTGATCAGTGGCAGTGAAAAACATTGAGCAGCCTGCCTGCCCCTGTGGGAGTGGTTACTGACTTGAAACTGTAGTTTTATTGGCCATTTTGGGTCAATTCCAAAACTCCTTCATCTTCCTCTCTTAAACCCTCTTTTGCGGCGGTTTTGCACGCTTTTGTGCATAGCGCAACAGCGGCAGTGCCTAATTGGGTTTAAACTATTCCTGGCTCCACAAAGTCTGCTCTTCACTTTTTCCCTTAGAACTGCTCTATCTCTCAATTTAAATACCATATTCTCATTCTAAGGCCCTTCACTAGTCCAATTAAGTAATCCTACAAGTTAGCACTATTAAACCATAAGCACTACTTACTCTTATACTCTCTACGATTACCCTGTCCTCTATTGGTCCGTCTTAATTTCAGTTTCCCTATATTACTCTAGCATGTCCAAAGGTCAGTCAATGGTTTCCTCTCCAGTCCAGCTGGTGAATCTGGGAATTTCAAGGCAATGTTACAACTGTCTCATGTACACGGACAACCCTCTCCTCCTCCAAACAGGTTCAAATATATGTGAGAGATGCAACTATTTAGCCAAACTGGAGGCTGAGCTCTCTCATCTCAAAACTGGTGTAACCAGTCAGGAGGAGAAGGTAATCTCACACAACACAATTCCAGTATCACATAGTCCCACCACATCAGCGAACCAAACACATAAATACACAAAAACATACTCGGAGGCTCTAAATAAAAATCTACCTAAGCAACAGAGACCTCCAAAGCAGACATCCAAGCAAACGCTACCTCAAAACAAAACACACACAACACATAACCCACAAAGTCAGTGTGCCAAGCAGCCACAGCCCTTAAGGCTGAATAACACACCTGATACTCTTGTAATAGGTGACTCTATTGTCTGACACACTGACGTCCCGCTCACTAGGCTGAATAAAGAGAAGGTCACGGTGAGCTGCCTGTCGGGTGCTAGGATCTGCCACATAATGCAAGCACTCAGGTCACTCCAAAGCAAATACAAATATGACTCAGTCATTGTACATGCTGGTGTGAATGACCTGAGACATACCTCCCTGGACTACATGAAAAGAGACATAGAGGAGCTCTCTGATCATGTAGCTCAGGCTGGTATGACCCTGACCTTGAGCAGCATCTTACCCTCACCTAGAATGATGCCACAGTACAAAGACAAAATGATCGATTTTAATAACTGGCTAAAATTTTGGTGTCATTCAAAGGGGATCCAGTGTCTGTCAGCCTGGGATGACATGCTCGACAAGCCACGTTGCTTCGCTAGGGATGGCTTGCACCTTTCACCACTGGGCTTTCGGATATTGGCAAAGGCTCTTGCCACCCCCATAGTGCCTTTTTTAGGCAAGGCTCAAAAGTCAAACCCACCCCATAGACAGCACAAGGAACAAGAAACTAAGGGTAATGCTGCTAAACGCCAGAAGTCTTAACCTCAAGATGCATGCACTCGAAGCTCTCCTCAGTATGGAGAACATCGATATCTGTGCAGTGACAGAAACCTGGTTCAAGGCTCCAGAGAGCACCCCAGCACTACCAGGCTATACCTCATATCATGCTTTTCGACCCCAAAACCCGGACCGAACTACAAAAGGAGGGGGAGTTTCCATATTTATCAAGGATATCCACACCTCCAGGTTAGTGGCATTGCACAAATCGGAGACTATCCATGTGCAACTAACAGTGGGCAAGACTGCTTTTCAGTTTATAGCATCCTACAGACCACCCTCTCAAAGTCAGGAATCACACTTGGCTTTCCTGAAAACATTGGAGAACATGAAGATCTCTCCGAACACCTTTATATTGGGTGACTTCAACTACCCAAACATTGACTGGGAGCACTACTCAAGCCCCAGCACCTTAGCCCAAAGGTTCCTGGAAATTATAAACTCAAATGCTATGGAACAACTAGTCACCACTCCCACAAGAGGGGACAACATACTAGACCTGATCATTACCAATATGGGGACTCTATGCTCCACACCAGAAGTATATCCCTCATTGGTAAGATCAGACCATAAATTAACTTCACTGAATGTCCACATCCCGACCCCACCCCCAGCCCAGAAAACCACAGTGAAAAACTTCTCAAAAGTGAACTTCTCACTTCTCAAAACCAAAGTGGAATCCTTCAAGGCCCCAGGGCCAGTGGAAACTACGGCCCAAACTGCAGAATCCAATATAAATGCATTCTACAGACATCTCCAGGAATGCATGGATCATGCTATCCCAAACAAAACCAAGACCCAATCATCCAAAGGCAGGCATCCAGTCTGGTGGACCCCTGCCATAAATAAACTGTACAACAGAAGGAGGAAGCTACTACATGATAGAGCAAAATCCCTAGTAGGGAAGGCATCCCTGATCAGTACTAGCAAAAAATTACGATCCCTCATAAAATCCTCCAAGGCCAGCTTTGAGAGAAAAATTGCACAGGACACCAAAGGCAATCATAAGGCTTTTTTCAGTTATGTTAGAAACCTGGGATGCAACTCCCAGACTTGTTCTGAGTTGATTCTAAATGACAAAAAATACACTGAACCCACAGACATCGCCAATATCCTGGCAGACAGGTTCAGTGCAAACTTCCACCCCTCCCCCAAAAGAGCAAGTATCTATCCCGCAGAGGGCTGCCTCCCAAACATCTCTGATGTCAGGTGAAGGCTGCCCTCTCCAAAGCAAAACACTGCTTCCATGGGACCAGATGGCATCACAGGTTGCATCCTACATGAACTCCAAGAGGAACTAATCCTCAAATAAAACAGCTATACAATCTCAGCCTCACTACAGGATATGTGCCCACAGAATGGCGTGACAGCAACAGTGGTCCCACTCCACAAAGGTGGAGCCTCACGGACCCTGGAAACTATTGCCCCATAAGCCTGACTAGCTTAGTCTGCAAGGCTATGGAGAGGATCATCATGGAGCTCATAAACAAAGACATTGGGGACCTACAGACACTAGATCCTACCCAGTTCGGCTTTGTCAAGGGCAGATCCTGCCTTTTGAACCTGGTTGACTTCTTCGAAACAGTCACCAAAGCCATAGATGAAGGGAAGGTAGTCCACACAGCCTATCTGGACCTTGCAAAGGCATTTGACACAATACCCCACTCAGGCATCATAGATAAGCTATCCAGCTTAAATATAAACCCCTATGTCACAAGATGGGTTGCAAACTGGCTCAAAGACAGAACCCACAGAGTGAGATTTGCTGGAGCCATGTCAGACTCGAAACCGGTCACAAGTGGCATCCCACAGGGTTCTGTCCTGGGACCACTCTTGTTCAGTATATACTTTTCCGAGGTACAGGCAAACGTGGGAGGACTATGGCTCACCAAGTTCGCAGATGACTGCAAACTGGGCGCCATAATCAACTCTCCAGCTGACACAAACATCCTTCAAAAGGGTCTCACAGAGACAGATAACTGGTGCCAGCGCCATGGTTTAAAGCTAAATGCCAAAAAATGTATAGTCATACCCTTTGGCAAAAACAATGTGCCCACAAATTATCACATAGGCGGTAACCCATTAAGTACAGAGAAAGTTATTAGGGACCTGAGGACCCAAGTTGATAGCAATCTCTCCTTTGAAAACCACATTGCCAAAGTGGTTAGAAAGACCTTCTACATAGCCCACCTCATCACGAAGGGTTCCACATCTAGATCAAGAGAGGTAATCGTGCCCCTTTATTCATCCCTCATCAGGCCCATCATAGAATACAGTGCCCCTTTTGGGATGTACCTTACATGACAGCTGCAGCAATTAGAAAGACCCCAAAAGTATCTCACCAAGAGGATCAAGGGTCTCAAACAGATGCCATATGCTGCTCGGTTAAAAAAACTCCAGCTCTACTCAGTTGCATACCGGCTACTTCGAGGCGATCTATGCCTGACATACAAAGCTATGTCAAATCCAGAATTAATGGACATGCTCCACCTCAGTAAATCTAAATCCCTTAGAGCCACATGCTCGAGGGACTTGAACCTCAGCACAGAAGTAAATAGAACTTGCTGGAGGGACAGGTTCATAACCCAGAGGCTCCCTTCACTCTGGAATAGAATTCCAGTTCATGTGAGGCAGAGCACCTCACTGAATCTCTTCAAGAAGAATCTCGATAGGTGGATGGGGGATCATAGGTTTGTCCCAGGGATTACTCCTGTGTCACTATTAGACAGAGGCACAGTAAACTAAACCTTAAAAAGGGCACAGTATACTCAAATCATGGCGTAAGCCATACAGAATCGGGCTATGCTTATAATTGCCCCAGGGCAGATAGCCTAGTATGAACCTATGAACCTATGAACCTATATTTCGAAATGGGCAGAGCTTACGCCCATACCTCTCAACCCCTAAGAGCAAAACCACTGGACAGGACATAAACCACTGGTGGAACAATTAGGGACCATACCTCTCAACTGTCCCTGATTTTCAGGGACGTCCTTGATTTTGACTCAAATTTTAACTCTGTCCCTCTTAATCCCTCCTAAAACTAGTGACTTTTGGAGGAAAGGTGGTGTATTACACTTAATGAATAATAACAATAATTAAGAGTTATTAACTTATTTTACTTCAGAAAATGTGTATTAATTCACATGCTCTGATCCTGTCAGTGTTTCAAGTTAATAGCACTAATATTTTAAAAGTGCCCCTGATTGTCCATGAGTTTTTCTTGACTTGTCCCTGATTCAGTTGAATTTTGTCCCCACTTGTTTGAGAGGTCTGATAGAGACAGAAAGCACATATTCCACTTACAACCTTAGAAAGCTGATAGAATAATAGGTACGCATTAGCATGACTCGGCTGAAGGATATGGGGTCCTAAATCCAATTACTTGTCTGTATTTGATGGTGTCAGTTCCCAGGTATTTGCCAGACAGGTACAGATTGTAAGTGGAATACACCAATAGTATGAAGCAAACTCTGAACAGGCTGCGGATTCCGTACTGTCGACTGGCATGCTTACGCCTAATGGGCAGCCTTTCCAAATATGGGTCCCACTGCAGCACAGTCCAGTTTAAATGGCTAAGTACGGTTTGACCATATGTGTCACTACATAAACCACTACACAACACCTAAGAACACATGGTTGCAACACCCCACTGTAGGCATGTAAGTCGATGTAATAGGCATCAGAAGGTATTATCGTAGTCCTCACCCCCACAAAGGGGTGTGAGTGTCAGATGCAAACACCAAATGCAGTGCATTTGCAAGTGCAGGAACAAGCTGGTGTAAGCCTGTTTGGGCACTCGTATGCGAGTAGCTCCACTCAAACCCGAGCACACCCACTCACAACTGCTTTAAAGTGCCTTAATCACTCTGTACCCAACAGCTCGTGTTCTGGCCAGTAACAAGATAACCAGCCTCTGTAAGGCTAGAACTCAGGACCCTCCACGTCATAGTCATAGTAGTAAACCACTACACCATGATAGCAGTGCATGTAAAGGAGATATCAGCAAACTAATCCTCACAACAGGGAAATTAAATCAAATATGTGAACTGAATCTATGTACAGTGTAATGTGCTATAACCTGCCACAGACCATAAATATGTGAATTGAAGTACTGCAGTAAACATAGAGTTGAGGTGTCTCTGTAATAAAGATATGAAGTCCCCAGGACCCTATACAGTATATGTACACATGAATGACGGATACCAGACACATATATAACCTGTAATTAATAAGACATTGTTGACAAAAGGCAAATATAATGCTAGATAACCAATAAGCAATGCTAACTGCAGCACAGCCCAAATAAGTAATTGTAAGCAATGTGTAAGGAAGCCAATACAATATGCCCACAGGTGCACCTCTTTAAGCAGTGCCAACCTGAAGTAAGCAGGTGTGCCCATAGCTTAGCCTTTTCGAAACCGGCCAATTACAGAAAAGTGCAGAAATCCGGCCCTACTTAAACCGAAGATGCAGAAATACGGCTCATAACTGGTTGTAGCATCCCCCTGTAGGTGGAATGGCTGGAGTGGGAGAAGACACTCGCTTTAGAGTGCAGCGCTGGGGCATCCAGGAGTCCAAGTTCATGGTATGGCTCCTGGTAAAGCACCATGACAGGAGACTACTGCAGGGCCAGTACCAGGGCTTGCACTACAAAACAGAGGCCTGGGACAGTCTCGCCCATGACCTCACTAGAGCCACAGGTATCCTCCGGACTGGTGAGCAGGTCAGGCACCATCATGCAGACCTGAAGCGGTGGAGGGGGGATGTCCTGGAACAGTGGATCCAGGAAGCAAGGCAGATGCAGAATGCCCCAGAACTAAGTACTCCTTCCACTACATAGTTAATAATTGCCTAGCTTATGTATACTATGGATAGGTATGGCTAAAATCACTGTACTTCTCTGACAGCTGCAGATGAGTGTGCTGTGAACTAGCAAGCCTATGATGCTAGGCTGCAAAGGATGCAACGTGAGGCAGGATATTAAATAGCTTGCATGTACTGTCATAACAAGTAAATGTAAGAGCCTCAGAAAGTGCTGTACCAGTATACAGAAATGTGTAATATGCTGCGAATAAATCTGTAACCCCTGCATTGCTTCTGTTTACTCTGCAGTCATATGTTATTGTACTGTTGCAGTTATTAAATAGTACTGTTGTAGTAAGCAGTGTTACCCACACTGTGGTATTCAGATAAAATGTGTATGAAGTGCTGTATAACAATGTCTGAAGTGCAAACAGGTCAGTCATATTAGACAAAATACATTGGAAAGCCTCACAACAATTGCCTGATAGCATAGTGTACAGTGATTTTAACTGTAATGCTTTTGTCACACACAGCAGGGCTTTGGATCCCAGGAGTGCCAGTGAGTTGTATGCATAATCATTGCACAAAACTGCACACAGTTTGTTAGAATGTTCAGAGAGAAAGCCATATGCATATATACACTTAACAACTGTACATATTATGCTAGAATGCTCAGGTAGAAAGTGGTATGCATATTCACTCCCCTCAACTGTTCCAATCTGCCCAGTATGTCCTGATAAATGACCCACATCACCTGCTTTTTGCCCTGTTCCCCTGATAAATTAGTGTGATGATCCAAGAAATGTAGGCAGCTGTAAATTACATATAACTGATAGACTTGTACATAGTCAGAGAATGTACATGCAAATATACCTGTCATCCCAGCATCTCACCCAAAGTGTATGACAGCAATCAGCAGTCTCAAAACATGTTGCTTTAACACCTGCATCTTGTCAAGCTGTACGTAAGACACAGGTCCCATACAGACTAATCTACCAACATACCATTGTACAATATAATGCCATTGGGTAGTGTAATAATACATGTAAGGGACAGACCACTGCAGTTACTACGAATTTTGTGAAAACTACAAGGATTTATTAGTTGTTAATTGAACTCTCTCTCACCCCTACCATATTTGCAGAAATAACCGATTTACACAACTCATTTGGTATGTTTACACTCCTAACCTTTGTTGGGACATATGTCCTATTGGTTTATAAATATTCACATCTGTTTATATGCATGTGACATGTTAAAATACTCCCATATTGGTTTCCTGTTGCCATAAATGAAACCTGCATGTTGTTGTAATGGCCACTGTTTACCCATATATGCATGTGTTCTGCCTACTCTGCAACTATGTTATATCTGGTGCCCTGGGTAATGGAAATACCTATGCATGCTGTTATAACTAATCGTGAATGCTGTTGACTATTACTAACCCATATCTGCCTTAAACATACCACAACATAGCTCATATGGGAAGGCCGGTTCCAGCAGACCCACCTGTCCCACCTCAGCAGGCCATGGCCCTGGGCACCAGCACATCTGGGGCCCAGTCTGGGACCTCCTCATCCATTGGCCCTGCACCACCTTCAGGTGGAACCGCCACAGGGGATGGGGCTTGCCCCCCCCCCGGGAGCAGGAGCGGACAGGAACCTGTCACCCATGGTACGGTCTGGGCAGTGGTGCATAGGGAGCTCAACAGGGAGATTCGAGACCACCTATGCCAGCTTGAGGGCCGAGTGGCACAACTTGAGGGTGAGCCTGCCCCTTCTACACAGCCCCCAGCACAACCACCTTCTGGGCTGTGAAGGTGCAGTGGTGACTGCCCATGGGTGGGGACCTCAGTCCCACTGTATCCATTTGTGGGCTCATGGGCTTGCAACTTCCAAACACCCCTCCCCGTCCAAGGTGTCCACCCCACATGACATTTATCGCCCCTGTATGTGTCTTGTTTGTCTTGTCTGTCATTCTACCCAACCTATCCTCCCTGATCATACCAACTCTCCTTCCCCAATATTCCACTCTCACCTAAAATAAAAGAAAAAAAGGACAATCTGTTCCCACAAAAAAAAAGCACGCCCCATACATAGCCGTCCATTTCACAAACTTGTCCACTGGACACATGTAAACGTTTCTAATTGGCATCACAACATACTATTGTTGTCCTCACCTCTCTCTCAGGGTTGTGAGCGTCCAAATATACCGCCAAATTTATTGCATATGCACAGCCATTGCTGTAGAAGAAATGGACAGCTATGGACCTTCCCTACACCCTTCCTGCACATCCCTAGCTAACTTGCCTACTGTCTTTCCCTCTTTGTGCCCCTTTTTCACCACTTTCCTATTACCCCTTTTTTCTTTTCTTTTAAAGAAATTAGCATGGGGGTAAGCGGGAGTAAGCACTTTTAAGCAGCAGTGAGCAGGTTACAGCCTGTTTGCGTGGGGGTAAGCACTGCCTACACAGGTTAAGCAATCAAGAAGGTAACTGAATGTAAGTGTAACAAAAAGTAACCACTGCTTACCATCGCGCAAACCCGTGCACACCCACACACAACTGCTTAAAAGTGCCTTAATCACTCCATATCCAACGGCCCTTGTTCTGTCCAGCAACAAAGTAAAAGGCCTCTGCAAGGCTCGAAACCAGGACCCTGCACACCACTGCCAATGAGATTTACCACCAAGCCATGGCAGATATACAGATATTGGATGTTATCACAAGCATAACATCCAGCACAGTCATTCAACAGTATAGGAAATGTATTCCATCATGTAGATGTATGTGTGTGAATGTCCAGATATAGATACATACATAGATATAGATATACATAGCTAGATCAAGAACATACCATGTGACAACAAAGCATTAAAAGAATGAAAAGGGAAACACTAGCAACTCCTGTATTATGTAGTGGTGTTGGCTTATGTAATATCAAGACTCCCTCATACAGACATGTGTCATTAATACACGCAAACATTTGTACATTGCCCAGATACATTACTTTGTGCATTTTATTTACATTAACAAAACAGTTCCTGTCCAATCATTATGTGAGAACAGTATGTGCCTATTGTACTGTTGGACAGGGTGTCATGCCTTCTGCAACCCACTGCAATCACACCATGCCTACTATCTGTCAACAATGTGCAGGGTACTAGCAACATAGCGAGATATTCTAGGCAAGTGTGTTTGTGTATGGCACATGGGTTCAGACTGTATTCTGGGTAATAGTAGGGTTGCTTACTTTGTTCACCAGGCCTTTTGCCAGGTGTAGGGGTATGGCTTGCCAACCCAGTCCCTTGGCTGATTGAAATCTGTAAACCTCGTGAGGTGGACATTGTGACATATAATATGGCCATCATATAGGGAAAACTACAAAACCCACTCCTCGACATGTCCAGTGGTTAGACACTCACAGCCACCTCCACACAGGCTATGACTGTCAAACACACACATACCTGCCATGTCTTGGAATAGAACTAGTTTATCACACTACAGCATTAGACAGATCTAGTATGTGCTACGGAGATTATTGCACTATTTCATCCCCAACGGTGTATTTCACAAGGAATGACATCAGCAGGTTTACCAAAGTAGGGCATTTCAGATTTCTTGCAAGTGAGTAGCTTAAAATGCACTGCTCACAAAACAGACAATGAGACACACACAACTGACATGTGTGGGTATAGAACCCATGACCAAGATCTATATCATACTACTGCATGGAGATGTTATAGGACACCCCACGAACATTACTAGCGAACTTTTTCCCCCGAGATGTATTTTACAAGGTATGACATCAGCAGGAGTACCAAAGTAGGGCATTATAACTGTCCTGCAAGTGATTAGGTTATAATGCATTGCTCCCTACACAGACATTGAAACACACATAACTGCCATGATTGCGGATGGATCCCTACCACAGTTCTAAATCACACTCCAGTGGTACGCAGTTACAGGACACGCTACAGAGTTTACTGGGTTACAGCAATCCCAGAGGTGTATTTGTAGGTGGGTGACATCAGCAGAATTGCCAAAGGTGAGTATGTGAATCATAAGGTGCATGCGTACTCTAAAAAACATTTTTCCTTTCTGAGGCAGACAGACACACAGGTGGAATGTCTGGGATTAGAACACCTACCAAACTAGTTTATTACACTACAGCATTATGCAGTTACAGGACACGCTACAGAGATTCCTGGGTTATAGAAGTCCCAGAGGTGTATTTCTAGGTGGGTGACATCAGCAGGATTGCCAAAGGTGAGTATGTGAATTGTAAGGAGTGTGCGTACTCTAAAAAGCATTGTTCTCTTCTCAGGCAAACAGACACACACAGTTAGCATGTCGGGATGAGAACACCTACCAAACTAGTTTAGCATACTACAGCATTACACATTTACAGAATGCACTACAGAGATTCTTGGATTACAGCAGTCCCAGAGTTGTATTTCTAGGTGGGTAACATCACCAGGATTGCCAAAGAAGGGCATTTCAAGTGTACTGTGAGTTGTACACGTCTTGTACCTGTGTGTACCCGCTGCTTACTGTCATGAAAACACATTTACACCCACTTAAAAGTGTCTTATCAGTCCTAAATAACATTATCAACAAGTCTTGCATGTCTTGAACCCTAGACCATGCACACCAAGGTCACTGGACTTACCACTAAGCCATGTGGGTGACATATATGCTTTATGGTTTTTATAATACACATCTCAATACAGGTATACCACAATACTGAAAACAAATGGGACAGTCACTTTGTGTACATATGTATAGTAGCCTTGAATGTACTGTACTCTGTGGAAACAACATAGACACGTCTACATCTGTACAATTGTCATAACTAAATACATATATGCACCTATGGGATGTATGTACACACACACACACACACACACACATATATATATATATATATATATATATATATATATATATATATATATATATATGTATACGCATATACACAGACACAGCTATAGCATATACACAGCTATAGCCATATATATATATATATATATATATATATATATATATATACACACACACACACACACACACACACACACACACACACACGTCTGAACATCCTTTGTGACATAGAAGGGTTTCAAAGGAACTGACGTGTACACAAAACAGAGGCATCTCTTGTTTTGTAACATTTTAATCTTAATCAGTTCACCAGAGAAGGGATGGTTGTTGTGTATGTGGAGTTTGGGGTGGGGAATGATGGCTAAGGAAATATACCCCAGGGATTGTGAAGTTTGGGTGGGGGAATGATGGGTATGGACATACACCCTGGCAACCATTTCTGTGTAACTGCTCGACAGTGGCACAGGAAAATAACATACCCAACTGTAGTCATTCTTGTCTGTCTATTCTTTTCTATTTCTAACTATGTAATAATTTGTAGACTCCACTCTCCACAAATGACTACCATGGTGTGCAGCATGTTAAAAGATGTAACATATGTGTATGCCTGGCTACAGAGTAGTCAAACACACACTTGCCAGTATTGTGCATACACGTCTTGCCTATGTAAAGGTAACTAATAGAGTGGTATACAGTTGGGGTATGTGCCACAGAACCCATTCATTTACACTTACTCTGATTCTGCTTCTGAGCTGGGTGACATCACAGGACTGATCACTTGCAGTGGGGAGGGGGGGAAAGGGTGGTTGAGCAGATGACAAGGATAAAGGCCAGTGCAAAAGGTGGTTTCACTTTGGAAAGCAGCAAAACCTGCTGTCATGACATGATGCAGACACAAATACACACACAACCACACTCAGCCATTTGCTGACACACATACACAGTTGCCAGTGGTGGAATCAGAATTCTTGCCTATCTACAGATCACTATTACAGTACTACACAGTTACGAGACACGCCACAGAGATTACACATTTTAAGACAGTCAGAAAGTCCTACTACGACTAGGAAAAAAACAGGGATACTGACAGTTAAGATGTACATAGCTGTAAATCTGTGTGTTTAAAGTATTAGTCCATTACAACCGGTATGCACAAACAAGACACATCATCTGCAGGTAAGACATAGGTAGGCCTGAGAGGTATAGTTGTAGCACAACAAGCCCTGAACTGGATTATGCCCATCTGTGGAATGGACAACTACTATCACTATACAGGGTTACAGTGCTCATGCTCATACACATAGAATCACAGGACTTGTTTGGATGCATTGACCCCAATTACACAAGGTGACAGTGGGTATGCTCATACACTCTGTAGCACAGGGCTGTTTGGGATGCACTCCGATTCTAACCAGGGAAGGCCACAGTGTGCATGCTTATACACGTACATGTACAGAACACTTTGTAATGGACTCCTATTGTAAACACACAAGTTTACAGCTATGTACATCTTAACTGTCAGTATATATGCACATCATAGAGGTTTACTACCAGATACCTGTATATGGCCGGTAAATGATATATCTGTGTCTGTGCTGTGTGATGCACATGCATACATGTACATGAAGTACTGACATATATATGTGAAGTATACACAATCATGCATGTGTGGAAGTGACAGACAATAGGTTAACTGGGACACACAGGTGGATGCTAACTACAGCATGTGTCACACACATTGCTGCCCTGAAAGGCATACATTGATAGCAGGTTGTGGACAGTGGCATTATACTTGAAACAGTGGCATGTACAAGCAAAATATGTGAGCCCCATTGTCTAATGGTACTGAGGTGCAGGTGTCAAGATGACCTCTCCCGGCTGTGTTAGTAGTTGTCATTATTAGTAGGACCGCTACACTAAGTATATCTGACATTGGTCATATACACAACTTCTGCTGCTGTCTGTCACCTTAGATGTAGCATTTGATATCAAGCACATTACTGCCATTCACAGTGATGTCATGGTATGAGTGGCAACTGCTTGACCAAAACAATGAGCCAATGTCCGCTGTAGTTATGATGTTGTCCAGTGTCTGTCATTCTGGGATGTCATGACTGAAAGACAAGCCTTTGTCACAGAGCACATGCATCCATGATTCAAGCACATGTGGATAATACCTAGGTCGAATTTACCCATATAGTGGCATTCCAAGACAAAAGTCCTAAACACAGAAGTAACACCCTGACACCTACAAGACAATTTCATTGGATGCTTATGCTAACCAGTGCTAGATGTGTGGCTTTTGTAATCCATTTGCTCAATGTAGAACCTACAATGGGGAATACTGACATCTGTGCAGTGAGGAACACCTAGCTGAAGGCTCTGTAGTACACAATTGCACTACCACCATATAACTCAGATCCAGACATGTAGGCCATAACACTGGTACGGACCATTCCAGGTGGTGGTGTCCACATATTCATAAAGGCTACTCACAAGTAAAGACCACTACTCCAACATATGTCATCACAGATGAGTCAGGTGCAGGTGACAGTGGCAAAAGCTGCATTCTAGGGTGTATCCTCATACATCCCCCACCATGTCCTCAGACTACCAACACACATCCATACATGTGGTATGACATAATATGGTAGAACACCAAATAACTTTCGATTGGTGGACTGTACCTAGCCGTACATCAACTGTGCAAAGTACCCATGTACTGACACAGTTAAATAATGTTTTATGCAATGCAATTATACCACTGTTTGTAACCAGGTCAGTGGTACACATATCAGGGTCCCTCGGATGTTGTCAGCATTAACACAGTCGACTGTTGCTGTACACCAGTAAGCAACACCTTCATGGGTGGATATAACCTAAATGTACCTGCCCTGGATATGTATATCCCACACTCAAAGAACATAATTGAAAATACCATAGCTGTTGTTGTCCTTTCTACATACAGGTGGCTACATTAATTACACACATGCACATATCAGATATGTACTGTTAGCATTCAGCAGCCATGGACCTAAGGTTTGATATCTATGTTGCCAGAGGTAATATTACCTCTCTACTGGTCACCCATGACACCTATCATATCATACAATAACCCATGTGGCATGTATGTCAATAGACATGTCCACCTAATGCAATGCCTACAAACATACTCAAATAACAGGATCATAGGACCTACACACATGGCCTGTATTGACAGACTTAGGGAAATACAGCTGTGCTCTGTATGTTCCGGAGTAGTTACAGGTGATATGTTCATGACATGTACAGCCATGTGTTCCCACAGCTCCTACATATACCCCATGTCAACAATTGCAAGCCATGCATGCTGTGTGCTGTCTGGACATTAACCTTATTACCACAATATCCAGAACATGCTGGGGTGAGATGTTTACAAGCCACAGATCTCGCACATGCTTGAATGAGTGTAATGCCTAGCTCAAACAGAGCACATTGCTGGCACTATTCCAGTAATCATGAGGTGTGTGTGCAAATATGAAGTGCTCACTGTTGACCATTACAGTGCCCTGACTTCACCATGGAACTGCAAAGTAACAGTTTGTGGGATCTTGACATGGAATATTGCTGTGTGTGTGTGTGTCTTACTGATATGTGCTGTTGGCATAAATGTACACTTGGCTACTCAGTGAAGGTGGTTGTGTGTCCTACCAGTACATGAATACAACATCCATTATGGTGTAATGCTCAGCTAGGTTTCACACATGGTGTGGGGAAGGTGTGGAATGTATCCTCTTGACCTGCTAGTCCACTTACTGATGGAGACTGCATATGTGTACATGTATTGATGTGTGTTTAGATTCCATGTGTGTGCAGTATCTGATGTTTGAAGGTGACTGTTGTCTTAGTACATCATGCTGTTGCAATGCAGCCTCAACATTGCCAATTGTATATGGTGATATGCTCAAAGTACAGTAAGCTGTACTTTAGGTATGGACAGATGTTTGGACATGACTACTAAGTGGTGAGGCTACTTTGCAGATGAATGATTACTGAGGATAGCTCACAGGTGTGTTACAAACATTCCTACAATAACCTATGTAACTGCTAAGCTGTGGTTCTGTTAATTGAAGTGGAAGACACAACGTAGAATGCAGTAAGTATGTTTTCAAAGAATGGTGCTTTCCTCCTTGGCTACTGCTGTTAAAATTCTTGTTGAGATGCTTTTCCTTGTTTTTTCTTTAAAAGAACTTTTATTAAAATGATTTAAAACAAAAAACAGATCTGAAGAAGGTTGATAAACCAAAAGCGCTCATCTCTCTTTTTTGCATTACAACGCTAACTTTCAAATGGTTAGGTTGTAGCTTTTATTTTGTTTTTTGTTTTAAATCATTTTAATAAAAGTTATTTTAAAGAAGAAACAAGGAAAAGTGTCTCAATAAGACTTTTAACAGCAGTAGCCAATGAGGAAAGCACCATTCTTTGAAAACATATTTGCAGCATTTCTTGGGTTTTCCGTAAACGTTTGCTCACTTCTCTTTCCACTAGAATGCAGTAAGGGTGACACTGAAGGCAAACCTCTTGACACCTGTAACAGTAACAGTATGTGTGTGTGTGTGTGTGTGTGTGTGTGTGTGTGTGTGTGTGTGTGTGCCCATATATGTTTTGTATGGTGGGGAATACATCCCAAATGTTTTACACTCTCCTGAACACTGTGGTAGACATCAGTACAGAGTGCAGTGTAGAAAGAAAGGCATAGGCAGGCGGTTGAATCTCACACATGTCACGTGTCTGTATGTGTGTGACATAGCTGTATATCTTTGTGAATGTCACAGTGTGTGTGTGTGTGTGTGTGTGTGTATGTATGGCTGTCCGGTCCCTGGAGTGAGGCTGTGTTTTACCATAGTGAAATGTTAAGGCCCCCTCCCCCCATCCACTCAATGCAATCTAGTATCCCTGTTGATGTCATCAATCTTAGAAGGGCATTCTAACCGGCTGTAAAATGTACACCCTGGGGTGAGGCTTGTTGTTACATAGCCTACTGATGAGCCCCCTCCCCACATTCACTCACTGCAATCTAGTATCCCTGTTGATGTCCTCGATCTTATGCCATTCCGACTACCTGTACATGTGTAATCTCTGTGGCGCATCTTGTAATTGTGTAGTACTATAATGATGGTTTGCACATATGAAGGGGTTCTCATCCCAACACTGGCAACTGTGTGTGTCAGAGTGTGTGTTACTGTCTGTGAATCCCTGAGTGTGTGGATGTGTTACTGTGTCTGTGAATCCCTGTGGGTGTGTTACTGTGTCTGTGAATCCCTGGTTGTGTCTGTGGTTGCATCTTGTCATGAGCGCTGGTATTACTGCTTCCCAATGAGAAGCCACTTTTTTCACTGGCCTTTACCCTTGTCATCTGCTATACCACTCTTTTGCCTCCTCCCAGCTCCAGGTAACTATACCTGTGATGTCACCCACTATGGATGTGGCGGCTCTGAACACAATAGCTTACTACACAGCTGTCATGCTCTTGGATCATTAGATCAATAAACATAATTGAAACTTGGGAGATTAAAACTGTGATGTGGAAGCTACAAAGTGCATGCAGGTATTGTCATACAGACCTGTGTGTAGTCAACATTTACATATGGGACACTAACTGCAAACACTGACATCCCCCGGCACATACAATTACACCTGAAAGAGGAAAGCAAAACATCAAGATCAACATGCAGTTACTGTTACTCATGATGCATACTGTCAAACATACCAAATGCATTCTAAAACTGTAATACATGGTATGTCTGTTGCCTGTCAGACACTACTCAACAATATTAATCTACAATCGTCTTCCTAGTATGTTCACCCTGTGCATCAGACCAAATGAGCATGTCCCTGCACCGATAGTGTGGATGACAGGGATGCGGCACAGGCATCATCATATGCACAGGGTGATAATGTTTGCCAGAGGCCTAGGCTGCACCATTGGATGACATCATGTGTGTGTGTTAGGGCCTGTGATATCATTGGGCGTGTGTGGATGTTATGCTTGTGTGTGCTGAGGTGCACTACATTTGTTTCCGGTGTGTGTGTGTGTGTGTGTGTGTGTGTGTGTGTGTATGCATGCACACAGGTCTGGCATGTGGCTGGCCTACACAGGAGTATTATTGACAGCTGCAGACTGTACAAGGCAGGTTTCACAGTTCACTGTGTCCGGTCACGGCCACATGACCTGCACCTGCCAGGGGTTGCATGGGCAATAACAGGCAGAGGTCCAGATTGGGTACTGTCTGATGACACATGTCCACTGGAACCATGTCCCTGTTGGGATCATCTAGGACCACTTTCACGTGGCCTGCTGTGTCCTGGTGTGGACAGCACAAAACCAGCTGCACTGCCACTGTGGGAGCGGGCATGTGAAGTAGCATGTTCATGTAGACCTTCAACAGGTGATGTAGCTGGCCTACATCCAAGTGCCCTACACCTCACTCCCACCAGATGTTCCAGCAGACATTCCACACTCAAGGATTGACATGCCACGGTCAAGGACTCCCACATTGTCACTCAATCGTCTATCCAAAACATGTGCAAGATGATGGTGAGCATTTTCAATTGCCTGCATGTAGTCAGTTAAAGAATGGACAGCAGCCCTCTGAAGCCTCAGACCTTCTCTGTTGTGCCGTTCAGCACATGCCTGTGCCTCCATTATGGTCTGAAACATGTGTCTGGTGAGACCAGCTGATGTGCTTTGTCTTGCAGGTGCATGTTGGCCAGTGGTCCTCCTACGAGCAGCACTGGGCACATGCCTGTGTGAGACATCACCAGTCAGTTGGCTGGGATCATGGTGTGCAGGCACACCTTCCATAGTCTCCACACTGCCCTGTTCCATGCTACCACCCACCAACTTTCCTTCCTCTATGGCCACTGGTGATGGGTACGTGTAGGCAGGAGAACTGTGCATGGGGATGAGGGGGATACAGATGGAATGGCAACCAATGGCACAGGTTCAGCCCTTGACAACCCTGCCTGTGCCTCAATCATACTTTCATCATCACTGTTAGAGTCTGTGGGGACACTAACATCAGGTGGACCGCAGGAGGGCAACGCACCTACATCAATAGCTGTGAGGGGCAGACAAGAACTGTACAAGTTATACAGCACACACACAGACAGAGAGACACACAGATGGACACACATACTGTAGCACCCAACGGGGCAGATGGCATTCAGCTTAGACAATTATAGTGGTAGTTATCATAGATCCCTGAGTTGCACACAACAGCATGCATGTGTTATAGCAGAAGGCATGCACCTTACACAATTATATTAGCAGTTAGCATACATCCCTGTGTTGCACCGTTTGTGTTAGTAGTGTATGCCCCATACCTGCAACACAATGCATGCACTATGCACCATTGCACCGCACTGCCATGTTTTGTGCAACATACCCCACATGTTAACAGACCATCGCTGACCTTTGTACATCTGTCACTGATGCTTTGTATTGGCCATTGCCTCTATGTGTGAGGAGGACATGTGCAGAAGCGTACGTTGAGTGAATACTATGTTTGTCTGAGCCCTAGCTTGCATATCTCCACCAAAGCAATGCATGTCTGTTCAACATTATTCTGCCTACCCCTGCGCTGAGTCTACAGACAATGTGCATGTGGCTGTACACACATGTTTGACATGGCTGTCCCTACTTTG
The DNA here is from genome assembly GCF_019279795.1 of Protopterus annectens. NCBI lineage: Eukaryota > Metazoa > Chordata > Ceratodontiformes > Protopteridae > Protopterus > Protopterus annectens. Next base: position 767,473,433 of record NC_056727.1, read on the forward strand.
CAATGGTGCCACAGAACAGCACAGGTTAACAGTACACCAGCCTGATGTGTGGCATATGACCTTGCCAATCACATGTAGTATGACATGTCTTCGGTTGACGTGTTGAATGACATGCATACATGTGTAACACAATGGTGTCCTTTCAAATATACAGTAAGGTAATGGTGTCCCAATGCAGGGATGTGTTATACTAACATGGACCTTCAGCTAACGCAATGTTGTCAGTCCACCCTACAAATATGCAGTGACAAACTGCACAATGAGCTGATGTGCATAGCCATTGCAGGGCATCATGTGGCTTCACTATTGCTATACAGTGTGAGTTACAGACACAGTTCATAGCCATGACTGTGTTCAGATACAATGCATATCTAATGTGGAATGTGACCCACGTCACCGAGGTGTATACACACTAAACCCTAATGTGGAATGTGTGACACAGGTCACTGTAGGGTATACAGATGACACCCCTGAACATCTGCAACCATATTACTGATGCCTGGCAACTATGCCCACACATGGCTAACCTAGCAGTACTCCATGTCCCACATGCCATCTGTGTACCTCACACACATGAGGAGCAAGCATGACAGTGATGTCTGACACCAGCAAGGTGAATGTACTGTATTTAAGCCCTGATGTAGTTGTATATGTATGTTGTGCAACACATGTATGTATTTGGATACTGTATAGGTAAATGCTTTCATGTCATGACACACTCAAGATGTTCAAGACATGTTATGTGGTGGTTTGCTGTCATGCCTACACAAGCTGTGCACAGGCCTGTATGATGTTTAGTGTTTCACATCTGCATTATCACCATTACACAAAGGCCATAGTTGTATTATGTCGAGTCAATGTACAACAGGGTGTACACACATGTACATCACTTCTACTGTGTGTGTCGCTTCATGTCTATGGCCATCCTCCATGGCCATGTGTACACATGTTTTGTCCAATGGTTGTGATGGGCATCTATTTCACATGTCACTGTTATCCCATATGACATACACCCATAGATGTCATATGCTCCATTGGGGACAGGGTTATGCAGACAAAGGGTGGTATGTTTGAGATGTGAGATATCACGTTTTGCATGATAGTTGAGCAGTGTTGCAGTCAGCCCACTAAATGTCATGAACATGTCAGATAGCACATGACATTGTGTGACATTCATAGCAAGGGTATAATCCACAAGGGTGAATCCTGTGGGCTGGTCATACTCCAGCTCCAAAACATTTAGAGTGTGTGCACACATATGCTCTCTGTATAGTACTGTTTGTATTCCCCACATGTGCAATGCTGATCTGTAGTACATGTCCCTACAGTGAACCACACCTCCACCATTGTATTCACAGTTGTACACACATCTGGCAATGACAGTTTGTAAGGTTTAGTGTAGGTGTTTCATATAGTCTTCAATTATTCCACATGGGTAACCACTGTGATGCATTGCAGGTCTGCCCTGTATATATCAACAGGACCACCATACATTATGTGTACGTGTGTTAAATGGCCACATGGCAGATAGCATGCAATTAATATGATCTGTGCATTATCAAGCCTGGTAAATAATAACAATCTCACCTGCAACAGGCTGCTGTTGCTGCAAAAGGCCAGAGGTACCTACATAGGAATGTCACAGCAGTAAGATCATTATCCACACCTTTGTGATAGCTACAGGGTGCAATGTGCATGTTAGCACATAAGCCAGTACAATAGACTATACTATGGAGTATGCACATCTGTGCATACATAGAGTAGCAATCTATAGTATGGGGCATGTGCACATACATGCCTTGCATATGATGTTACATTGCATATTGTACAGTAACACATGTAACTATATGATATTTAGTTGTGTTATATGTGCAGAAGTGACTTACCAGGCAACTCCAGGCTCGGTGGTTGTGAGACACCCACCTCCACAATACCAGCTAAAGCTTGTGTATGGAGTCTGCAGGTGTCCCCAGGTTGGCCAGTAGCTCCTCAGTAGGTGTGAGTGGGGGCTGGGTGAGTGGCCCCTGCCTGTTGCACCTTGTTCCCTGGTGATTGCATTAGCACGCTGTTTCACTCATCTTATGAGGTCAGTGCAATGTCAGCGCATCTGCTGATAGGTGCAATTGTGGCTCCAAAAATCATTTCCCCTCCTGCGGAGTTCCTCCCACTGGGCATCCAGCTGCTGTGCATCCTGTGGCACATGGCTGAAGAGTGCTTCATGGTTGTCGAGGAGGTATGGAATGAGGACCTCATCCTCCAAGCGGGTGTATGGTGGCAGCCTGGCACATGGCATGCCTGGAAGACATAATGATGGAGACAGATCATAGTAACTCACAGGAAAGTACAGACGTACAGCTGAACATACATATGTATCACATTTATTAGGATTACAACTATGTCTGTGCAAATCTACATGACACTAACACCACTGATATGTTTAACTCACACACGTTTAACACTTACTGTTGATTTGATGTTATCACCATATATGTGTGTGTCAAGTGATGACATTGCTCATACTCCATGTGGATGTTGTCTTGATGTGGGCATGTCTGTTTGCCTGTATTGGTGTCCTTACCTATCAGCACATGCTTGGATGTGTTCACATTAATGTAATATACCTTAATGCTGTGTATATGTCACATATATAGTCATACACAGCCTTAATGGACGTGACCTGTGACCCTGCAGACTTACTCATAGAAAGTTTTACATGTATGTGTTTTGCCATATACATCTACATGGCACTATACAGCTGTTTAGCATCCTGCCATGTATTACCTGTGTTGCACATGTGAAACACATGGGACAATGGCTAGCTTGATGGTATTTGCAGGGATGGATGTCAACTATAGTATGCATGGTCTTAGTGAACTAGTAGGCTATATGCCCTGGGCCATTTATGAGCCTAGGCTGAAAGGTTACCTAGCTGTAGCCAACAGACAGGTAAATTTCAGTGGCCAGTTCAAGCAGTGCCACAGAACTGATCCACAGGGTTACTGATATATTTGCCATGTGGTCATCACACCATGTCTCAAAGAGGGTCAATGTGCAGCTTTGCTGGACAGGGATGCATAGTATAGCAGAAGTATGTAAAGTGTATGGGGCAGGGATCTGTCACGCATGTTGTGATCCTTGTACTAGAAAGGTGGATGCCCATGAAGTATGTGTTTATTTGAAATCAGGATGTGTAAGTGTAGCATGTCCAACATCTCTGGGTTGGACATGGCTTTATTCATGGCATCATGCTACATAGTGGAGCTAGGGATTTGGAAGGCTAGTGTAGGCCATCTGAACATGGCCAATAACCCATAAAGAAAATATGTGATCTATTATGGGTCACTTGAGTGTTGCGTATGGCTGAACAATGATCTCTATATTCAAGGATGGCACCTTGTCATGATTAGGGGTGTCACTTATGACTACCTGACTCATGTGGTGAAGTAACCATCAAAGGAAAGACTACTGTCCAGCTGTGTCCCATACACACAAAGTTTCCATTATTTTGACCGCTGCCTAGGTGGTAGTTCATGGGTACAGGATTTTTAACATAGGGGATGACAATACAATACTTAGCTGTCAGATTGTGGCCATACGTCACACACCACACATCTGACCCACAATAGCCTTTCTGTATGTTGACCGCAGCACTCATTGAGTCAACATTTGCTCCTAGTTCATAGTCATTTGCAAACCTCATTTGACAGATGCCTTCTGTGTTAGTCTGTGTGGTATAGATAAAGAGGGGGAGTACCAGGAATTAACCCTGTATTACTGTAGCTGGCAGTAGTTTGATGTGCTCGTATTAGTCAGACACCTTCTGTAGTGTTGGTTCTGCCAGCAGTCCAGTTGCCAACCACTCCTGTGACATAGGAATATACACCTAGTTTACTGAGTGTAGCTGGAACACAGTATGGGTGATGGTGTCCTAAGACCTGGCAAGGTCATGATGTGCTGTGTGAATCAACCTTACTGTCATCTACATCTGTACTGACTACATCAAATACGTTGATCAAGGTTCATGGGCATACAGACCAGACTCAGCAGGGTAGTAGTGCACTATTTCCTATTATCAGTGGTGTCTCCCCCTTTGTGGGGTGTGATAACTGTTGCTGTGCACCATTCAGTGTGTACACAGCCTGACATGAAGCTATGATTGAACATGATGTGTATGTGGAGAGCAAATTGTTCTGACGTTTGTGTAGGATACACCCTGGGATGTTAACAGGTCGCATGAAAGCTGTATTTATAGCTTTAGAGAGTGCAGTATGTATCTTCATAGCTGTTATTACAGGGGCTCTGTAGTGTATATGGATATATAAATATGTGTACCTGTTGGGGGGAGGTGGGAGTGGGTTTAGGTTATCCAAGACCCTATCTGGATGAACAAGTGCTATTTCTGTAGGTGCAGTACTTCTCATGTCATAGTGCTGTGAAGCACGGCAGGTCTTGTTGTTGCCATTATGATTCATGACACAGCTATAGAATGCTCTGTGGTTGGCCTCATAATATGTGGCTGATTAGTTTCACAGTAGCTTTGTGTGGTTTTATATGGTGAATCTGCATCTTACTGAGGCTGACCAGGGATCACCTCCACTCATGCAACAGTTACTCCCTTCTGCTGTACAGTTTAAGGCAGGGTAACACCAGTTTGCCTTCTTGTTTGTGTTTGGTTGAATCTTGGTTCTTTTTCAATGGCACAATTGCTGCACTTATGTGAGTGCTTAAAGTGCATTTGTATAAGATTCAGCATTTGCACATGCATTGTTCATCTGCATGACAGTCACCACTTCACTCTTAAGAAGCATAACATTGGCTTTGGAGATTGACTATGTGTAGCATACTGTTAGCCTTATTTGTGTGACTGTGGTGAGCCAGGTAATTGGGGTTGATGAAATCCAACATGCATTGAGCAGAAGTTTTGGTACAGGAGGAGTCTTCCCAGTTCATAATGGGATAGTTGAGAGTAGCCATTATTACAGTTTTCTGTCTCAAACCTAATATTCCCCATTACAGCACAATATGACAGTTGGGAATTCTGAGGCATGGTGGGTGATCTGTCGCAAGGTGCAATTTGGATTCCACTTTGGCACAAAGGTAGTTGCTCAGCATAATGCATCTGAAGTTATGCAAGTGCAACTAGCGTGGGGGTGTACATATCCTTCAGGAATATGGACACACCTGCAGCCCGTGTGTTCCAGTAAAGAATAATGGGCAAGAGGTGAGGTATGTGTTATTACATGGTCATGCAGGGGTGCTCTCCGGAGCATTGAACCATGTCTCAGCCACTGCACAGATATGTTCTCCATGTTAAGGATTGACATAAGTGAGTCCATATTGAGTTTCTGAAATGTATCATTGAGTAGCGAGACCCACAGTTTATTGCTTGGCTGTCCCTGTAACAGCACTGGACCTTCACTTGAACTGTGCATGATGAAGGCACTATAGGGGAAGCATGAGCCCTAGCCCTTATCCAGACTCCCAGGGGTGACAGGTGCAGGCCCAGTCTGGCAAAGCATCATGGTCTGTCAACCATGTTATCCCAGGCAGAGAGATACTGGATACCCTTTGAATTGCACCAGTACATTAGACAATTGTGGAATACAATCCTTTTGTCCCTGTACTGCAGTATTATTCTGGCCAATGGCAGAATGCTACCCAGGCCTTGGGACATACCTGCATGGGCTACAGGACTTGACAGCTCCTATATGTGTGTTTCCATGCAGTCCAAGCTACTACATCATAGGTCCTGCACAACAACATGGAATATGCCAGAGCCATGTGTATAGTTCAAAAGGTGGTCTGAGTGTATGGGTATGTGGTTAATCATGGCAGACAGGCAGCTGACAGTATGTTTGCCCTCGTATAGCTTGGTGTGTAACATAGTGCTAGAGTTTGCATTCACAAATGAATACTGTTGGGCATGTTTCCAGCCACATGTTCTGAGGTGGGGCACAGTTATGCAAACTGTGTCATATAGTTTGTGTATTTTGTTGTCTGTCTATTCCAGCTTGGGAGGTCACTTGCATGGCCAGATACTTAAAAGCCTATGTGAATGTGTGTGATGTCTGGTAGTCTGTGTGGGTGTCCTTACTGTGTTCTGGTAAGGGTATGTGTTGGTTGTGATTATGAGATGCATGTGTTAACCTGCACCTCATGACTGTCCAGTCCAGTCATGGCTGTAGACTGGACTGCCTTCCAGCTTACCCCTGTAGCTGCATCCCAGACAATGTGTGGGGTGGGGTGTGGTGTTAGGTGGGTTTGGCAGTGTACATGACATAGAGATTACATTCCCCCAGGATGGCCACATACACAAAGCTGACATTAGTAAACACCAGTAGCTGACTAGTGGACATGCCTGTATGAGCATTCAGTACTACAAATACCAAGTACTGTATTTAGTTTACGTATTGCTTATGAAGATGTTTTAGACAGTGATGCTCACAAGTAAATATTTGTGTTATGGACATGACAACACTGGCTATTACAGAAACATAGTAGCTACCTTTAGCAGCAATCCTCCTCTGAGGAGCACATCACATCCTGATAGTTGATTACAGGTGATGCAAGTGTCTACAGGTCTGTATCCTTTTCTGGGTATATACTCACATATCCAACAGAACCATGAGCTCTGTTGGGCACAGACACCCACTCCCCAAACAGAGTCATGTATCAATAGACTCTGATGCCACTATCAACATGATCAGGATATAATCAGATAGTGTAAGCCATCACCTATGAAACAGCTATTACACATGGGCAGCAGTCTCCTACATCTTACACTCCTACTGCAGATGTTACACTGGAGTTAAAGATGATATGCAACCTGTTTCATTACTAGTACTGTGCACAACCTTACATACAGTATTTGCAAGCGGCTGTTAGGTTGGCAATGAGAAGCTAGGCTACACAAACCTGAAAGTTCAACCAGTGTGTCTATACTCTAAATATCCACTATGTGTAGGTGTGCACATAGCCATTTGGCCCAGCCCTGTAACAAGGGTCACTACACATTTGCATAACATGTACACATGCACAGCTGTTATTGCTTGCAAACGATACTAGAGCAGTGGATATTACATGTGTTATGTGCATGGATAATTACCTAGCTCTTCCAATTATCTTTGCTATCATGCTGCTAAACTGTCAGATGAATACAGATCATATGTATTCTGTTATTGTGTATTGTAATTGCCAATAGACATACTAATGATTGCATAACATAACAGAAATGCTATGTAAAATGGAATACAGATCTGCCTAAAATACTATACATTACACAGTTATTGGCACAATATCCCACAATGCAAACAATATTTGCACAGTAAGCCCAACTTTGACATGTTCATCTTACTTATACACCCATACATATGTCTACTGTTACAATATATTGACATATACTATCCCCTGTTACAGCACATACTTGTTGGACCAGCCCTGACACTGACAGTGGCTGGAAGAAAATTGGTGAGTTCCAAGCCCATATATATCATCCCTTGTGGTGTATTAGGAGTTTGCCTTGTGACCTACAGCAGTACACACATAGAATGCTACACGGATTACTACTGCTCAACAATACATCGCTACATGATAGCTATTTCCACTATATGCATTGATTACACTGTAATTCTTACAGATCAGGTACTACATACACAGACATACTAAATGTTATACATACCTTCTTAGTAATTGGAGGTGTTATTGACAGGTATATTACTCGTTTTCGGTTTGTGTTTCAATCTGCTATTGGGTATTTTGTAATGTTCTGCAGGTAGCTACAGATGGTTTGAATGTGTAACAAGGCATCCTTTTATAGTTACAGATCAGTAACATGTGCTATCCTGATCACCAATTGGTGTTCCAAAGTAGTTAATTACATGGACATCAGCTGCACAGCTACTGCTTTAGCCAATACCATGGCAACAGTGGAGTATAATTGAGTACTCCACTTGGGCATTGACACTTTGCATTACTTGTGAGGAAGACAGCCTGGAAGTATTGTTTGAAATCTATTGCAACAGCTGTATGGCAACAAACACTAATATATTGTTGTGTAATGCCTAGAGGATTTGGTCTAAATGTGAGTACTGCTGTTATATTTCCGAACATTGCTACTTGTGCAGGGTTTGTCTGTACCTAATACTTCTGCATATGTTTCAGTCTGTCCAGGATGTTTGACCAGCTCAAGGCTGCATGGCTATGCATATAATGTTAGGGGGTTTACAGTGTGCTTACCAGACATCTTTAGTTTGGTGTTAATGTGTATCATACTGCGCTGATAATCAGTATTCGGTAACACTTCCTGGTGTAATTACTTTTCAACCCTCTGAAACGGGATTAGTTCAAACAAATCCTGTAACATCAGCAGCTGTTCCATTGTATAACAACAGTTGTTTCACATAGGGCCATGTTAGTGTGTCTGTGTCCAGGTATGTTAATGTTTCAGCAGATGTCGTACAGTGGGTGAATAATTGGTTATGGTATGACAGTATGTATTGTTGTAATTAATTTGAGTGTGGGAGAGATGTTGGTAGGTGTACATAGCAGATGCAGGTGTGTAGGAACCAATTTTATACATATTCTATATATGTGAGGGTTCTTTCCCTATGTGGACACATATCCCTTAGTGGACTAATACTCTGGTAATTGCAGGCTGATTCATTAAAGCACTGTTAAATGCTTCCTGTATAGCATGCAGGTACTGTTAGTCCTTGAATCCTTTTGGCAGTACATCGGAATGTAAGTTTTGCTAAATTAAAGTTGTCTGTGTATTTCTGTCATGGATATTTGCAGTCATTGTATTTGTGTTGGTGACTGTGTCCATAGAACATATTTGTAGTAGTATATTGGCATATACTCTTTATATGTTATGTTCATATTGTTTGGGGGGCAGAATGTGTGATTGCTATGGTCCATGTTATACTCAGAAAAAACTATGGTAGGCATGTATCCCAAATACGTATACAAGAACAATAAGAATAAAAAACAACAGTTATGCTATCATAATTTTTTGGATAATAGTGCCTTAAGATTGTATGGCGGGTGATTGAAAGCTCAATGCACCTATGTTGATGAGTTCTTCTAGGTTCAAGCATCCAGATATACTGGACACTTGTGGAAAGGAATGGAATGTAGGAATTTGGTAACTAAAAAAATTATAGTTTATAGTTGTATTTATTACTTTTTTTTGTTTTCATGTAGGCAAACAAAAAAAACATTGAGAGGAAGCATTAGAGACCATGTATACTGTATTAACAGATTGCTGAACACTTCAGATGCTGTATACACACATGCATGTATGTATGTGTGTGTGATTGTATAAATATAATTGTTTTGTTTTTTAAGTTAAATTAAAATTGAAGCAGTTAATTGGTATTAATTATTTAATTAACCATTATGTATAAGAGCATATTGGTAAAGAGTAACGCCTAACGAAGAGTTGAGCTGCTGATTATCCGCGAAAGCTGCTAACGTGTGTGTTGTTAATAAAAAGTATAAAAAGTATATACAGTATTTTATATTTAACTCTTAACATTTGTCTATACACAGTAAAACAAATTTATTGACTGGAATTTTGCCTGTCTGCTGCTGGGTGTATTTTTAATTACACATTTGGGCTGTCAGTGGATTCTTTTATTTATATATATATATATATATATATATATATATATATATATATATATATATCTATATAGATATATATATATATATTCATTTATTTATTTTACATTTGTTTACCGGGATAGTCCGACTGGATACATGTCCATTTTCAGTGGAGGCCCGGGGAGAAAAGCTCCACATAGACAAACTTACATAGATTACACAGGAGTTAGCAAACAGTTTATAAAAACAAAGTGATTATATACAATGGGTTAGTATTATTCCCTAGTAGGTACTCACAGTTCTCATGGACAGACAATTAAAAGTAAGAGTCATCAGATTGGAAGCAGAGCTTGGTGATGTAGTTACAAGTTATATTTGCAGAATATGCTTTTAGTTTATAACTTAATCAGGGTTGGTACATGGGCACAGAAATTCACTTTGAGATACTGTTTGAGTTTTTTTTTTTTTGAAGAGACTTTTGGAGGATTGTCGGGTTATATAGTCTGGCAATGAATTCCAGGTTTTGCCAATGAAGTTGGCAAACATGGATTCACCAGCAGAGTTATTCGCTTTTTGGGTTTGGACCAGTAGTTTATCGGCTGACCGTAGGGACCTTAGGTTGCTGTATGGCTTAATAATATTTTTAAGTGAGGGGGTATCCTCAGGGAGGTACAAAATTTTGTGCGCTGTTAAGAGTTGATTGAATTAAATTAAGCTGGGCATTTCTAGCCACTCTAGTTGTTTAAGGTTCTGGCAGTGGTGGGTTCTATAGGTGGAGCCAGTGGCGAATCTGGCAATATGATTGCAGCTATGGGACAACTTACCTAGTTCGGATTTGTTGAGGTTTGAGAGTACAGGCAAGGCATATAAAAGAGTAGAGAGTAGGTGTGATCGGGCGATTGCAGTCCTAGCCAGTGGGGTTAAAAATGTCTTGTTTCTATTCAGTGATCCAAGCTTCTTATTGATGGTCTGTATGGTTTTGTTGACCTGTAGGTCAAATTTGAGATTATTATCTATGAAAACCCCTAGCAGTTTGGTGTGATTATCTGGGGAAATAGTGGTACCATTGTTAGATGTGACAGAGAATGAACGTGTGGTGGATCTACTAGTGGGAGAGAAGAGTAGATGTTTAGTTTTATTGGGGTTCAGAAGTAGGCGTTGGTTGGTGAGCCAGTTTCCGATAGTGTTAAATGTATTTTGGGTTAAGATTTGCAAGTCGGATGGGGAGTTGGCTGAGCAGATGAGAGTGGAATCATCTGCGTATTGAATGCAGGTGGCTGTAGGGGTAGCAGTGTGGATGTTGTTAGTAAAAATAGAGAAGAGTAGTGGACCTAGTATGGACCCTTGAGAGACACCAAGTGTGAGAGGTAACTGGCTGGAGAGTTTGCCCTGCCATAGTACCGCCTGCTGTCTCCCAGTCAGGTAGGACTGGAACCACTGGATAGCAGGCTTGTTGAGGGAAATAGATTTTAGTGAAAGAATGAGAAGTTCATGGTTGACCATGTCAAAGGCTTTTGATAGGTCAAGAAAGAGGGCAGAGGGTAGCCTATTGTCATTCCTGTTTTGGTTTATGGCAGTAGCAAAGGAAAGGAGGGCTGAGGTGGATAGTAAGTTATTCTGTCAAAGGTATTGCATTAGTTGCTTGTGTACACATTTCTCCATTATTTTGGCTAGTGGGGAAAGAATGGCAATTGGTCTATAGTTGAATATGTCTGAGGAGCTAGCACCTTTATGGATTGGGATGGCATGAGATATTTTCCAGAGGGAGCGGATAGCGTTTTCGGATAAGGTTCTGTTGATGAGGATAGATATGGGATATGCAATGGCATCTGCAGCTATTTGTAGGTACTCTGCAGGGAGGAGGTCAGCAGCAAGGGTGGTAGGTTTTAGTTTATTTAGAAGTGTTTTGATAAAACTAGTGGATATTGGTTGGAAGCTAAATTCCGGGTGATTATTTGGTAGATTAGGCATGTGGTTTAAGTTAGAAGGGGTTAGTTGATTTGCTAGGGATTGGATTGTTTCATTGAAAAAGTTATTAAAGGTGCTAGCTGTGGTCTCTGGAGAACTATGGGTGTAGTTAGCCGGGGTTGGGGTTGTGAAGTGACCTGAACAAAGTAGTTGATTTAAGCCTGCCCAGAACTTTTGAGGGTTGTTGTGGTGTTTTTGTAGGAGATTTTGGTAGAAGCTTTTTTTATTCAGTAAAATAGATTTTTTTTGTATCATTCCTGAGTTGACGATAATTTAGATGGTCAAGTGGGGCTTTGGTTTTTCTCCAGCTGGCCCAGGCTCTGTTTCTACTTTTGATTTTAGATTTGGTATCTTTTGTGAGCCATGGTGCTGTATTTGATCTAGTTTTTATTGCACGTGCTGGAGCATGGGAATCAAGGATACTTAGGAAGTTAGTGTTAAAGTGATCTATGGCCTCCTCCAATGTTAGATTTTTTAGTTTTGACTAGTCAACTGCTTTTAATTCATTTTAGAATATAGTAGCATCAACGTTTTTCCTGTTTCTAAATGTTTTATATTTGGGCTGGTGAGGGTTTCCTGCCTTATGTTTTATGATATAGGTTAGACAATGGTCGCTGAGGTCATCAGGGAGAGTGCCAGCTGTGTACAGTTGGGGTTGATTATTAACTAGGATCCAGTATAGGATACTTTCCTTGTTGGTTGGTTTGTTTATCCTAGTGGGAGAGGTTATGGTCTGTTTAAACCCAGATAAGTTTATATGAGTGAGGGGGTCGGAGGAGCAGGGTTGCCAGTTGATGATAAAATCACCAAGAACTATGGTTTCTTGGGGATAGGTAGTGGATAACCAGTAAAGGAGATATTCTGGGGTATTTAGGTTGTTGCCTGGTGGAATGTATGCACGGACGATGTTCAAGTGTTTGTTTTGGCTAATTTGTAGCTTGGTTATGAGGAGTTCCACGTTATTGAATTGGGGAGGCTGAATGGTATCTTTATTAATGGTTAAAGTCTTTTTGTAAAGGACTGCTATCCCACCTCCTTTCCTTGTAGCACAGTCTAACCGGTGAATATTGTATACTGGAGGTAGTATCTCATTGTCAGTAGTACTGGGTTTTAGCCAGGTTTCCATAAGATACATAATATCTGGGGAGTGGCTTGCTAGGAGGACGTGTAGGTTGGGAATCTATTATTATTATTATTGTTAATACTTCTAATATTTAAGTGAAATGCTAGGAGGGAATTAGTGGGAGTATTCATGGGTAACTTGACTGTGGGGGGTTGTGGTAGGGGAGTGGAGGTTATTGGGTATGGGTGGGCCAGGGTTGGGATGAATGTCTCCATGTGTTATAAGGTTATAGTGACAGGATATTCTGAGCTTTAGGAGTTTATTTGTAAGGTTTATATAGTTTTTGTCTATAGGATTATGTTTTGTAGCTGTACAGGGGTGGTATTTTATAGAGGGTGGTATATTCGGTGTGCTGGGGAGGGTAAAGTGTTCGGTGTTATGTGTGAAGTTGTGGGTGTCTGTTTGACCATTTGGGTAGTGAACACCGTGATCAAGTGTTTGTTCGTAGGCAGTGAGATGGTAAAATAGAAACAGTAAAGGCATTTGGGTAATTAGTGTTTTTTTGCTTGTTTGCATTTTGATAGAGGGCAGGCCAAATTTGATGGCTGACTGTGTAACAGGCAGTGGAAGAATGAGAGAGAAGGAAATGGGTTAAGGGGCAGGGTTGCTCAATGATGTGTGAGGTGCTGATTGGTACTTAGCAGGAGGGGAGTGGCAAGGGAGTGGCAAAGTCTGGTTTAAATTAAGCAGTAGTGGGGGCAGGTGGAATTTGGGGGCAGGAGGGAGCCCGAGCAAGGCGAGGCAAGTGGAGCGAGGCTAACACTGACTCTGTTACCTTGAGCTTTTGGTTTGGTTTGTATGATTGTATGTAAGCAATGTTTTTGGCTGTACTTTAATTTGTTTTATTCTTTTTTAATTTTACACCAGTTTTCAGGCTAATTTTAATTGGATCCTAGGGGTAAACTAGAAAATGTAGTCAATAAGGAGGGAGCACAATTACTTTACCAAATTAAAAAGTAAATGCTTGGGACTGGAACACTGTATGAGAGTAAGGCTGATGCAAAGTAGTATAGCTCAATCTAGTGGCAATTGGCTAGATCCCTTCACTGTTGTTGTGCATACACCTTTAAGCCTCAACAGTTTACAAAACCTAAATTGTAGTTCACCTATTACAATTGAAAAGCTGGAGAGAGTCAGGTTCTTGCTTCCCAGAGGTTTTACTTAGTTAAGATAGCCAGCTTCAGTGGAGAAGGTAGAAATTGCTTTATGCAGTGAATCCCAGGTGGTGGTGGGGAAAGAAACCTGTCAAACTTAGGGCAGACTTAGTGCAAAGGTTACAAGAATGTGAAGTGGAGAGAATGCAAGGAATAGAGCTGGAGAGTAAAATTAATTATATTGCATACATTATAATGAAAATTGATTATAGTGCATACAGTATCAGCTCTGTAAAACCACAGACTAACAGCAGTGACATACAGCCTCTAAGTCCGGTGATAACAGCTGTATACATCAGTGAATACACACAGGATATAATGCACAAAGCAAAGTATGACTGTTTTAGGACAATAATTCTAGAGTTATGTTATTCAATATGAATTAACAGTAACATGAACTGTGTTCACTTAGCCTTCTATAAAACTATTATAAAATCCAGCCTGTAAGTCTTCTAAGTACAGTAGCATGCCATAGGAATGCTTACAAATGTAATCAGAACATGAATGACCTCTGCAAAACAGTTAGCAGGATGCCTGTCAGATATTCAACAATTAAATCTCTACCTTCATAAAACAAGATAGATATTCAACAATTAAAGCTCTACCTTCATAAAACAAGATATATATATATATATATATATATATATATATATATATATATATATGTGTGTGTGTGTGTGCATATGTATATGAATATAGATATAGATATATAATATATATTATTGCATACGTTTATATGTACCTCCATAGATGTGTAGTTGTGTTTAACCTTTCTATATATCTACATATATATATATATATATATATATATATATATATATATATATATATGTATATCTCTATATATCGACTTGTATCTGTGTATCTCTCTCTCCCTTCATTGGGTACATGGCGGTTTGTCCTATTTCCACAAAATCCTCCCTTTTGTGTTTTAACCTGTCTGAATAAACAACTGGCATAGGTACATCTCAGGTAGCTTGGTGGTAGTTTAATCTGAGGATGGTGTATATGGTTGCAGGTTGTAATCCTGGAAAGGGTTATTACTTTACCTCTCAGAGCAGGCACTGGTAGGGAAAGTGTGAATAACGCACATATAGGCAGTTTTAAGCAGGTTTGCCAGTGGTCTGCGAGACGTTAAGCAAAGGTTAAACTTGTGAAGTGCTTATCCATTTAACTGTGTTTAAGCACCGCTTACCATCGCGCAAACCCGCGCAAAACCACTTACAACTGCTTAAAAGTGCTTTAATCAACCTGCATCCGACAGCCTTTATTCTGGCCCTCAAAATAAATTAACAGCCCTTGCAGGTCCTGAACCCGGGACCATGAACACCACAGTCAATGACTTTATCACTAAGGCATCTGAGATATGCACAAATGTTATAGTGTTTAGAATATACATTTTACTACGGGCATTCCACACTACTGAAAACAAATGTGACAGTCAGTTGGTTTACATATGTATGATACATGTTAAAGTTCATATGTTTGTGGAATTAGGTGTTGCAGTGTGACATGACAGGGTGTATTATGGATGAGAATGGTTCTTGTTTTGTTTCCTTTTTATACTGTCCCCATACTCCATGTATACCCCTCCAGTTCACTTATTGAACATCCAACCCAGGCTCTCCTTGATGCATAATTTCATTACCCATCATTCTGCCCCCACCCCAATCTCCACATACACAACAACCATCCCTTCTATGGTGAATTAGGTTAATATTAATAGTTTTAATTCCAGAGCTGCATGTGTTTTGTGTACACTTCAATTCCTTTGGATTGTTTCTGTGTCACAAAGTGTGTTCATAGATGCTTATATATATGGCTATAGATGTACCTGTGTGTGTATATATATATATATATATATATATATATATATATATATATTTCTACCTATGTGCAGACAACACTGACATGTAGTATATATATATATATATATATATATATATATATATATATATATATATATATATTTCATATTAATTTGTAAGAGTTTTACATATGTAGACTTATATATGTTGATTCACAAACTACAGTACTGTACATTTGTACACAAAGTGACTGTCCCATTTGTGGTCAGTACTGTGGAATGCCTATTGTATAAGGTGTAGTCTAAAGACCATGAAACATGTATACAGCTCAGATGGCTTAGTGGTAAGTCCCATGACTATGGTATGCATGGTCCTGCGTTCAACACCTGCGATGCTTTACAAATGTTTTTTACTCCAGAATAAGGCTCATTTAAGCAGTTGTAAGCATGTTTAAAAGTGTTTGTGTGACATTAAAGCAGCAGTTAAACACAGTTAATCAAACTTTAAAACATATAACCTGTGCACACAAACATGGCCACATCTGCTAACTACTCAGGATATATACATTTCAGTGAAGTAACATCTCACTATGTGCTTACATAACATTACATTCTGTGTTGACTTTACTCTCCAGCACACATGGGTTTATATGGGTGTTTCAAATGTTTATTATACTGAAGAATACTACCTATAAATGCAAGCTGTGGTTAAGGTATACTTTTTAACATGATAAACATCCCTGACTTTATTGGGATTTGAACCTCGAATGCACAGATACTATGCAAATGCTGTAACCATTACACTATTGACATTAACGTTGCTTCTGCCTATTTCCTATTTAGATTATTTATATGTGTAAGCTAGGCTAAGCAAAGGGCGGAGGTGCCCAAACCCACTGAGCTTCACTTACTCTAGAAATAAAAACATATGACAAATGAAGTGAGGGACTATAAATTACATTCCTAACTAGATTAGGCATAGCCCCTCACTGACACACTTCAAGGGAAACCTTGATGTGTGAATGGGTAACAGAATATACTCCCCTAGGATCATGTGTCCCAGAACCATGCAGCCAGGGGATGGGGGATCCCCTCCAGTTTCATAGCTGCAAGGCCTGTTGGGGAAATGGAATGGTGTTGATTGTTCATGTCAACATGCCCTCTTTAGATCACTGAGTGCCCCTATCACGTTCCACCTCCCCAGTCTTCAACAGCTTCCGGCAACTCTACAGGGTATCACTTCCTTGGCTATGCTTGACAGAGGCTCAGTTACTTCATCAATGATGCGGAGAAAGTCAACACACTGTAGCTATGCTTCTAATTGCCCTTGGGCAGATAGCCTACTACCTATCTGGGAACCTCTAAAGTGCAGGCCATCACAGCCATAATATGTGAATAAACAGAGCTTTCAGATCATAATATACAGTGAAAATTCACCATGTAGTCAGACAACAGTTAAGTACAGCAAGAACATACAGAACACAGATACTTAATCACTCCAAAAGCCTGTCTTGGAAGCTAGAAGACTTGAATGAGTTCAAGGTTTCTATTGCTTACCAGTAGGTTATCTACAGGAAATATGAGAAACAAGCACAGATGGGAAGCATGCATGCAACAATATCATACCGGCCTGTGTGTCAGCCTTAGGCTTTGGAATACTGGCCAAGGCTATTGGCACCTCCCATGGTGCCTTTTCTAGGAAAGTCTCAAAGGTGAATCCCACCTCCGTAAACAGTACAATAGCAGAATCAATGAGGGTTATGCTACTCACCGCCAGGGGTTGTGATCACAACATGCACGCACTCACAGCACTCCTAAGTATGGACAACGTCAGCATCTGTGCAGTAACTGAGACCTGTTTTAAGGCTCCTGAGAGCACACCAGCACTACCAGACTACAACCCATACCACACATTTCGGAAACAGAACATGGACTGACACAGACATGGAGGGGGTGTATCCATATTCATCAGGGATACCTACACCTCCAGGTTATCAATGTGCAGCTAACATCAGCCACAACTGCAATGCAAACTGTGTCCTGCTACAGATCACCCTCCATGGCCCAGGACCACCACTCCACCTACCTGGAGACAGTGGAAAACATGACAGTCCTACCGCACACCCTGGTATTGGTCAATGTCAACTACCCTATTATTAACTGGGAAACTTACTCAAGTACTCACTTCCAGGCTCAGCGCTTCCTGGAATTTATCACCTCATATGCCCTGTATCAGATGGTAAACTCCCTAATGAGGGGTGGAAACATACTAGAAATGGTAATCACCAACATGGGCGACAGGTGCACCATAGCAGAGGTCACCGGTTAGATCTGACCATAAACTATTCACTGTTTCCACACCCAACCATCTCCCCCACCCACAGAAACCACAGTGTATACATTTCCTACAGCTAAATTCACACTACCAGAGACAGGGGTGCGGGGTTTTACAGCCCCCATGCTAAGGGAAAACACTGCTCAAGATACAGACAGATTTACAAATGCACTCTATAAGCACCTACAAGGAAGTATGGATTGTGCCATCACTGGTAAACCAAGACTCACTCCTCCTAGACAAGAACACCAGTCTGGTGGACCCCTGCAATAAACAGGCTATACCACAGAAGTAGGATAGTAGTCCAGAAACACAGCAAATCCGAAGAAGGGCTGACATCTGTGACCAGTATTAGTAGGAAACCTAGGTCCCTCATGAAATCATTCAAGGCTAACATCAACAGGAACATAGGCAAGGATTCGAAAGATAACCACAAATCCTTCTTTGGCTATGTCAAGGATCTAAGTGGTAACCCACAGATTTGCACTGTGCCGGTGCAATATAGCACCAAATATACTGACCCTACTGATATCGCCAACATCCTTGCAGATACATTCAATGCAAACCTCACCCCCTAAAGAGCCCACAACAATACCCAAATAGTACAGTATCCCACACATCAGAGACACAGAGGTGGAAATGGCCCTCTCTAACAGCAAAACACAGCATCAGTGAAGGCGGATGGTGTCCCAGACGTCATCTTGCAAACACTACAAGACAAACCGACCCCCCCACCTAATTAAGCTTTTCAACCTCAGCCTCTCCACAGGCTGCATGCCCATACAATGGCACGTGGGAACGGTAATTCCACTCCACCAAGGTGGAAACACAACTAACCATGGTAACTACCACCCTATAAGCCTGACTAGCCTGGTCTGCAAAGCTATGGAGCACATCCTCATGGCACTCATTAACAAAGACATTGGTAACCTCCAAACACTTGACTCAACCCAGGTCAGCTTGGCTGAGTGCAGTTCATGCCTGCTGAACCTGTTTGAAGTCTTACAGGCAGTCACCAAGAAATTAGATGAGGGGAGAGGTGGTTCACACATACTACCTGGACCTCATCAAAGCTTTTGACAGCATTCCCCACTCAGGTATTATTGATAAACTCACCAGCCTGTACATAAACCCATACATCACAGGATGGATTGCCAACAGGCTTACACACAGAACCCACATGGTACAACTAGCGGCCTCCAGGTCCAACTCTTAACCAGTCACAACTGGTGTCCCACAATACTTAGTCCTGGGACCCCTACTGTTTGTCATATACTTCTCAGAGGTACAGGCAAACACTGGTAGACTACAGCAGACCATGTTTGGCAATGACTGCAAATTGGGAGCCATAATTGACAGTCCAGCTGATACAGACATCCTTCAAGGGGCCTCACAGAGACCAACACAGGGAGTCAATGTCATGGCCTCCAGCTAAGTGCCACTATCTGTATGGTCATTCCATTGTGGAAAATTAAACACCCACATATTAACACATAAGTGGCAGCCACTTTAATACAGACAAGGTAATAGGGAATCTTGGGACTAACGTAGAAAGTGATCTGTTCTTTGACAATCATATCTTCGAAGTAGTTAGGACATCCTTCTACGTAGGCCATCTGATTACTAAAGGGTTCGCATATAGACATACTGAGGTTATAGTGCCCCTTTACTCATCACTCATCAGTCCCATCATAGAGTATAATAACCCATTTGGGAAGTACCTCAGAAGGCACTTCCAACTGCTGGCAGGTCCACGAATGTACCTCACCAAGAGGATTACTGACCTCAAACATATGTCCTATGCAGCCAGACTGAATAAACTCCTGCTTTACTCAGTGGCATGTCATTTACTCAAAGATGATCTCTGCTGGCCAAAAAAGCCATGTCGAACTCAGGCTTAATGGGTATGCTCCACCTATGGGAATCCATGTCACAGTGAGCCACACTCTGTAGTGAGCTGAACCTTTCCACAACAATAACTGGAAGATGTTGGAGGGACGGATTTCTCTCACAGAAACTCCCCATACTTTGGAACAACATCCCTAATTACATTATATAGAGCCGCTCACTAACACTCTTCAAGAGAAACCTTGAAGAGTGGATGGGGAACAGTAGACACACCCCAGGGATCCTGCCATTGGCTCTGCTCCACAGAGGGACAGTTAATGAATCAATGGGGTTGCATAAGCTGACACATTTTGGCTGGGCTTATGAATGCCCTCGGGCAGTTAGCCAAGTACCTACCTATGAACCTATGAACCTATACATACAGTATCAGCACATGCTGATAGCTTAATTTACTGTTCAGGTTTTGACTTACCTTGTGCCAATAGCAGTTGTGTGTGCAATAGTTGAGGGATGCCTATGTTGGATGCACACAGTAGACTACCTATACATGACAATTTACAGGTAGTCTTGTGTGTGTTCCTTCCATTTTTACTGTGTGTGCAGGTAGCGAAAGGTGTCAGTCCCTAGTTGCCTACACTGTCAGTGTGTGTGCTATACGTTCCACGTTCCCTCCTTGCCAAGGCATGGGCATACTGGGCACGCCTCTGTCTGCCTACTGGGGCTGGCTCAGGGTGTTCGTGGTCTGAGTACCTCTGTGCCTGTGGGGCCCCTGGCAATGGTGGTGGACTGTGGGAGCCTTTACCATTCTGTTCCTGCTGCAGCTTTTTCCGCAGGATCATATTATCTAGCATGGCACATACTATGAAGATGTGGCCTGGACAGTACTGCAAGGCTCCACCAGATATGTCCAAGCAGCAGAACCATGATTTAAGCATCCCAAACATATGCTCTATAATGATTCTGGTTTGTGCGTGTGTCTCATTATGGCATTCCTGCATGGGTGTCATCATCCACGGTTCCAGTGCATAGCCAGCATCCCCCACCAGGTGGCCATTTGGGATGTCCTCCTCAGCAAATACCTGATACAGCTGTGAGGCATGCCAGATGTGGGAGTTGTGATAGCTTCCAGGGCTGCCAGCACACACACATCCATGATAATGCCCTGGGCATTGCACACATTCTGTACAAAACGGTTTACATTTCTGCAAACATAAATTCGGAGATATGACAGCCAACCAAACACATGTATTATATTGTTAATATATGCCAATGGCTAAATATATAGCCATTGGCATAAAAAAAAAAATGTACAAAATATAAACTTAACATTTAAAATTTGTATTCACACTATCGTGAAATGGAAGTGCAGTGCAGCGGCGCGCAAAGGGGATCGCAAGGAAAATATAAAAATATAGAATAAAACTGCAATGTAACACATATCATGATTTCCCCTTAATAGTCAATGACAGGCATGCTACACCACACTATGGCGCAAGGGTTGCTAAGGGGCTGTGACAGTGTTATGTGTGGTAGCTAGGAATTAGTAGGCAGTGCCATGCAAATGAGAGAAGTAATAGTGAATCACAGATTCCCCGCTGGTGTAAGGATGCACCTCAAAGCATAGCATTGTAACACTGAGGTGTGCCCTTGAAATAAAGATGACATCAAGAGAGGGGTGTGTCACCATTGCTATAAGCACTTTGGAGCATTGCTAAACGGGTTTGCCCATAGCTAGGCAAAGCTGCAGGATAGGGGTGTGTTGAACTGGCCATAGCTTTGCTTAGCTAAGAGTACACAAGGTAACCGAGTATGCATGTGAACGGAGATGAAAACGCGCTTAAACCCATTAAATGGGTTTGCACAGCGCGCACTGCAGATGAAACAGGAAGGATATAGGAAAGAAATAAGGAAATGCTACAGCAGGGAAATTGAAGTACAAATGACTAATTAACACCAAGGAGCCTACAGTGGGCCATTGACAACAGCTAACAAGGCTGCAAGCAGCTACCTGCAGAACAGGAAAGAGGAGGGGCTGTACTGCAAATAAAACAGTAAAGTGTCAAAGCAGAACAAAGCCTATTTGCAGTATATCAGCTACAAGACACATTTTGCCATGACTGGGTAGGGAAAGTACAAAACAAGAAAGACAGCAGGTGGATGCATGCCTGATAATGGGATGGGATCCAGGTTTAAAAGTGAATTAAAGGGCAACAGATTAATCAAGGCAGGCAAGCATAACTCCACAGTAAAGGCCCCACACTTGCAGTACACATTGTAAAACCCGTAATTAAGATACTCTGCAGCTTTAATAGCTCATACACACCCAATGACATCAGCAGCATCCATAACACAATAGTATAAAGTGCGAAACCACCTCACACACATTTGTGTATTCCCATACACTTTGCACCAATGGTGTATACAGATGGGGAATTTTTAGTATGTACATGTTAGGGGCTGCCATAGCTTTGATCCACCAGCATGTGTTGGAGACTGAAGGTGGTGTGGAAGATGTTGCACATAACCACCTCAGGCACCAGAGGAGCAGGAGAAGAGTGTTCAGACTCAGGGTAACCTACCAGGGGCTATATGATCTGGAGATAGTAGAGCATTACAGCATGGACAGGGACATCCTACAACAACTTGTGGAGCTGTACCAGCCATGCCTTAGAGCCAGAACAGACAGACAGGAACCCATCCCAGTGGATGCGAAGGTATGTGTAAGCCTGAGAATACTAGCTACAGGTACCTTTCAAAGACCAACTGGGGATATCATGGGGATCTCACAGGCATCAGCATCCAGGGTACTACACCAGTTCTTTAATGCCATGTTAACACATGCCAATGAGCACGTATACTTCCCCCGAATGCAGGAGGAGTTGGCCAGCAATATGCGTCTCTTCCACCATGTGGCAGAATACCCGGAGGTACTGGGTACAATAGACTGCACACACATGCACATCAAGTCACCACCCTGTGAGCAGGGTAGGCACTATGTAAACCGCAAGAGATACCCCTCCATCAACTGCCAGGTTGTGTGTAATGCCCAGGGCATTATCATGGATGTGTGTGCTGGCAACCCTGGAAGCTATCATGACTCCATATCTGGCATGCCTCACAGCTGTATCAGGTATTTGCCAGAGGGGACATCCCAAATGGCCACTTGATGGGGGATGCAGGCTATGCACTGAAACCGTGGATGATGACTCCCATCAGAAACGCACACACACCCATGCAGGAACACCATAATGAGGCATACGCGCAAACCAGAATCATCATAGAGCATGTGTTTGGGATGCTGAAATCACGGTTCCATTGCTTGGACATATCTGGTGGAGCCTTGCAGTACTCTCCAGGCACGTGTGCCCACATCTTCATAGTATGTGGCATGCTACACAATATGGCCCTGCAGAAACAGCTGCAGCAGGTACAGAATGGTGAAGGCCATCACAGCCCGCCACCATTGCCAAGGGCCCCACAGGTACAGAGGTACTCAGACCATTAACACCTTGAGCCAGCTCCAGTAGGCAGACGGAGGCGTGCTGAGTATGCCCATGCCTTGGAACGTACAGCACACACACTAACAGTGTAGGCATCTAGGGACTGACACCTGTCTCTACCTGCACACACAGTAAAAATGGATGGCACACACACAAGACTACCTGTAAATTGTCATGTATAGACAGTCTACTGTGTGCATCCAACATAGGCAGCCCTCCACTATTGCACACACAACTGCCATTGGCACAAGGTATGTCAAAACCTGAACAGTAAATTAAGCTATCAGCATGTGCTGATACTGTATGTATAGATTCATAGATAGGTACTTGGCCAACTGCCAGAGGCCATTCATAAGCCCAGCCAAAATGTGTCAGATTTTGCCACCCCATTGATTCATTAACTGTCCCTCTGTGTAGCGGAGCCAATGGCAGGATACCTGGGGTGCATCTACTGATCCCCATCCACTCGTCAAGGTTTCTCTTACAGAGTGTTAGTGAGGGGCTCTTTATGCAGCAGTTAGGGATGTTGTTCCAAAGTATGGGGAGTATCTGTGACAGGAATCTGTCCCTCCAGCATCTTCCAGTTATTGTTGTGGCAAGGTTCAGCTCACTACAGTGTGTGGCTCACTGTGACATGGATTCCCATAGATGGAGCATATCCATTAAGCCTGAGTTCGACATGGCTGTGTTGGCCAGCAGAGATCATCTCTGGATAAACGACATGCCACTGAGTAAAGCAGGAGTTTATTCAGTCTGGCTGCATAGGCCATATGTTGGAGGCCAGTATTCTTCTTGGTAAGGTACATTCGTGGACCTCCCAGCTGTTGGAAGTGTCTTCTGAGGTACATCCCAAATGGATTATTATACCCTATGATGGGACTGATGAGTGATGAGTAAAGGGGCAGTATAACCCCAGTATGTCTAGATGGGAACCCTTTAGTTATCAGATGGCCTACATAGAAGGATGTCCTAACTACTGTGGAGATATGATTGTCAAAGGGGAGATCACTATCTACCTTAGTCCCCAGATACCCCATTACCTCATCCGTATTAAAGTGGCTGCCACTTATGTGTTAATATGTGGGTGTTTAATATTCCACAATGGAATGACCATGCAGTTAGTGGCACTTGGCTGGAGGCCATGACGTTGACATCCTGTGATGGTCTCTGTGAGGCCCCTTGAGGGATGTCTGTGTCAACTGGACTATCAATCATGGCTCCCAGTTCGCAGTCATTGCCAAACATCGTCTGCTGTAGTCTACCTGTGTTTGCCTGTACCTCTGAGAAGTATATGCTAAACAGTAGGGCTCCCAGGATTGAGTCCTGTGGGACAGCAGTCGTGACTGTTAAAGAGTTGGAACTGGAGACCGCTAGTCGTACCATGTGGGTTCTGTGTGTAAGCCCGTTGGCAACCCAACCTGTGATGTATTGATGTATGTACAGACTGGTGTGTTTATCAATAATACCTGAGTGGGGCATGGTGTCCAAAGTCTTGGCGAGGTCCAGGTAATATGTGTGAACCACCTTCCCCATCATCTAACGTCTTGGTGACTGTAAGATATCAAACAGGTTCAGTAGACGTAAACTGCACTCAACCATGGTGACCTGGGTTGGGTCACATCTTCAGAGGTTACCAGTATCTTTGTTAATGAGTGCCATGAGGATGCAATCCATACCATTGCAGACCAGGCTAGTCAGGCTTATGGGGTGGTAGTTACCATGGTCAGTTGTGATTCCACCTTGATGGAGTGGAATAACTGTTGCCATGCACCATTGTATGGGCATGTAGCCTGTGGAGAGGCTAAGGTTGGAAAGCTTAATTAGGTGGGGGGGGGTCAGGTTGTCTTGTACAGTTTACAAGATGCAGTCTGGGACAACATCTGCTTTCACTGATGCTGTGTTCTGCTGTTAGAGAGGGCCATTTCCACCTGTGTGTCTCTGATGTGTGGGACATTATACCTTTCGAGTAGTGTTGTAGGCTCTTTAGGGGTTGAAGTATGCACTGAATGTGTCTGCAAGGATGTTGGTGATATCAGTAGGGTCAGCATATTTTGTGCTATATTTCACCGGCACAGTGCAAATCTGTGTGTCACCATTTAGATCCTTGACATAGCCAAAGAAGGCTTTGTGGTTATCTTTCAAATCCTTGCGTATTCTCCTGCTGATGTTAGCCTTGGATGATGTCATGAGGGACCTACGTATCATACTAACAGTGGTCATGGATGTCTGCCCTTCGTGGGATTTGCTGTTTGTCTGGAACACTGTCCTACTTCTGTAGTATAGCCTGTTTATTGCAGAGGTCCACCAGACTGGTGTCCTTGTCTAGGAAGAGTGAGTCTTGGTTTACCAGTGATGGCACAATCCATACATCCGTGTAGGTGCTTATAGACTGCATTTGTAAATCTGTCTGAATCTCGAACAGTGTTTCCCCTTAGCGTGGGGGCTGCGAAACCCCTCCACCCCATCACTAGTAGTGTAAATTTAGCTGTAGGAAAGGTATACACTGTGGTATCCGTGGGTGGGGGAGATGCTTGGGTGTGGAAACAGTGAATAGTTCATGGTCATATCTAACCAGTGATTGATTGTGGTGCACCTGTTGCTCATGTTGGTGATGACCACTTCTAGTATGTTTCCACCCCTCGTTAGGGAGGTTATCACTTGATACAGGGCATATGAGGTGATAAATTCCAGGAAGCGGTGGGCCTGGAAGTGAGTACTGGAGTAAATTTCCCAGTTAATGGTATGGTAGTTGACATTGACCAATGCCAGGGTGTGTGTTAGGACTGTCATGTTCTCCACTGTCTCCAGGCAGGTGGAGTGGTGGTCCTGGGTCATGGAGGATGATCCGTAGCAGGCCACAGTTTACATTGCAGTTGTGGCTGATGTTAGCTGCACATAGATGACCTCAGAGGTATCATGCTGCCCCACTAACCTGGAGGTGTAGGTATACTTGATGAATATGGATACACTCCCTCCATGTCTGTGTCAGTCCATGTTCTGTGGCTGAAATGTGTGGTTTGGGTTGTAGTCTGGTAGTGCTGGTGTTCTCTCAGGAGCCTTAAGACAGATCTCAGTTACTGCACAGATGTTGATGTTGTCCATCCTGAGGAGTGCTGTGAGTGCATGCATGTTGTGATCACAACCCCTGGTGTTGAGTAGCATAACCCTCATTGATTCTGCTATTGTGCTGTTTATGGAGCTGGTATTCACCTTCGAGACTCTCCTAAATAAGACACCATGGGGGCGCCAATAGCCTTGGCCAGTATTCCAAAGCCTAAGGCTGACACATAGACCGGTGTGGTATTGTTGCATGCATGCTTCCCATCTGTGCTTGTTTTTCATCTCTCTTGTAGGTAACCTACTGGTAAGCAATAGAAAGCCTTAAACTTACACAAGTCTTCTAGCTTCCAAGATAGGCTTTTGGAATGACTAAGTATCAGTGTTCTATATGTTCTTGCTGTACTTAACTGTTAACTGACTACTTGGTGATTTCTCACTGTAAATTGAGATCTGAAAGTCTGTTTATTCACATATGGCTGTGATGGCCTGCACTTTAGAGGTTCACAGATAGTCTACTACCTATCTGCCCAAGGGCAGTTAGAAGCATAGCTACAGTGTGGTGGCTTTCTCTGCACCATTGATGAAGTAACTGAGCCTCTGTCAAGCATAGCCAATGAAGCAATTCCAGGCAGAGTTGCTGGAAGCTGTTGGAGACTGGGTTTGTGGAGGGTGATAGGAGCACTTAGTGATCGAAAGAGGGCATGTTAATAATGACAATTCAACACCATTGAATTTCCTCAACAGGTGTCACAGCTATCAAACTGGACAGGCTCCCCCACCCCCTGTCTATATGGTTCTAGGACACATGATCCCAGGGGTGTATATTCTGTTACCCATTCACACAACAAGGTTTCCCTTGAAGTGTATAAGTGAGGGGCTATGCATAATGTAGTTAGGAATGTAATGTATTGTCTCACAGTACATTTTTTATATGTTGTTATTTCAAGAGTAAGTGAAGCTCAGTGGGTTTGGGGGCTACTGCCCTTTGCTTAGCCTAACTTACACATAGAAATCATCTAAATAGGAAATAGGCGAAAGCAATGTTAATGTCAACAGTGTAATGGTTACAGCATCTGCACAGTATCTGTGCATTCGAGGTCCCAATCCCAATAAAGGCAGGGATGTTTATCATGTTCAAAAGTATACCTTAACCACAGCTTACATATATAGGTAGTAATCGTCTGTATAATAAACATTCAAAACACCCATATAAACCCATGTGTGCTGGAGAGTGCAGTCAACAGAGAATGTAATGTTATGTAAGCACATAGTGAGATGTTACTTCACTGACATGTATATATCCTGAGTAGTTAGCAGATGTGGCCGTATTTGCACGCACAGGTTATACGTTACAAAGTTTGTTTAACTGTGTTTAATCGCTGCTATAATGTCACACAAACACTTTTAAACATGCTTACAACTGCTTAAATGAGCCTTATTTTGGAGTAAAGAACATTTGTAAAGCATTGCAGGTGTTGAACCCTGGACCATGCACACTATAGTCATGGGACTTACCACTAAGCCATCTGAGGCATATACACGTTTCACACTCTTGAGACTACACCTTATACCATATGCATTCCACTGTAATGATCACAAATGGGAAAGTCACTTTGTGTACATATGTAGAGTACATTGTAATATACCATAGTTTGTGAACCAACACATTCCAGTCTACATATGTATTACTGTTACAAATTAATACAAAATATGCATGTCAGTGATGTCCGCACACACACACACACACACACACACACACACACACACACACACACATATATATATATATTATACAATTACATCAATAGCCATATATATAAATATCTATGAACACACTTCGTGACACAGAAGCACTCCAAAGGAATAGGAGTGCACACAAAACACATGCAGCTCTGGTATTATAACTATTAATATTAACCTAATTCACCATAGAAGGGATGGTTTTTGTGTATGTGAAGATTGGGGTGGGGGAGGAATGATGGGTAATGAAATCATGCATTAAGGAGGGCCTGGGTCAAATGTTCAATAAGTGAACTGGAGGGGTATACATGGAGTATGGGGACAATATAAAAAGGACACAAAACAAGAACCTTTCTCATTCATAATGCACCCTGTCATGTCACATTGCAACACCTAATTTCACAAACATATGAACATTAACATGTATCAGACATATGTACATCAACTGACTATCACATTTGTTTTCAGTAGTGAGGAATGCCTGTAGTAAAATGTATATTGTAAACATAATAACATTTGTACATATCTCAGATGCCTTAGTGGTAAAGTCAGTGACTGTGGTGTTCATGGTCCTGGGTTCAAGGGCTGTTAAGTTATTTTGAGGGCAGAATAAGGGCTGTTGGATGCAGGTGGATTAAAGTACTCTTCAGCAGCTGTAAGTGGGTTTACACGGGTTTGCGTGATGGTAAGTGTCGTTGAAACACGGTAAATGGAGAAGCGCTTCACAGTTTTAACCTTTGCATAACGTCATGCAGACCACGGGCAAACCTGCTTACAACTGCTTAAATGTGCATTATTCACACTTTCCCTACCAGTGCCTTCTCTGAGAGGTAAAATAATAACACCTTTCAGGATTAGAACCCACAGCCATGTACTCACTCCTCATAGAGTAACCTAACACTAAGCTACCTGGGATGTACCTATCCCAGTTGTGTATGCAGACAGTTTCAAACACAAAAGGGAGGAATGTGTTGAAGTAGGACAACTCGCTATGTATGCAATGAAAGATGTATGCTCATATATAGATATATAGATATATGTATGTATATATATATATATATATATATATATATATATATATATATATATATATATATATATATATATATATATAGAGAGAGAGAGAGAGAGATACATAGAGACTTCGATATATATACAGATCTACATATATATGTAGATATATAGATAGCTTAAAAACATCTACACATCTATGGAGGTACAGATAAACGTATGCAATAATTATATATATATATATATATATATATATATATATATATATATACATACACACACACACACACACACACACACACACACATATATATATATATATATATACACACACACACACACACACACACGCACACATATATATATATATATATATATATATATATATATATATATATATATATATATATATATATATATATATATATATATATAAGTGCTTTCGGTGTGGACTGTGCCTCACCTTCTTCAGACAAAAGGAAGTTCAATTAACAGTCTTTTTAAAATGAGTTGAAAAACAAGTCAATTAATTGCTGGTACTCTATTATGAGTTAAAGGAAAATACTAGTATAATTTCCATAAAACCACGAAAGTGAAAATGGTTATAAAACCTGCTCTAAAAACATGTACGTATATGTGTATATGTATTATTTTAAAAAACATCACAATGAATAAACATTAAATCATTAAATCATTAAGAAATGAATAATACAGGCAACTGTGTATAACCAAAATAACTAACATAACAAACATACTATGCAATCAGCCTAAAGCCTTCCAGTTAAAAATGGAAAATTAAAAAAATCCATATATATATATATATATATATATATATATATATATATACTTATGTGTATGGCCAGATTATACAGTTTCATAACTTAATGTGAAAACTTATTAACCATACAAAAAATATATATATATTATTAACGAATGAACATTAGACTTCTATGCACGCATAAATAAAACAGTTAATAAATACATAAGTGCATGAAAATACTTGAAAAATAAAAACTTAAGAAATAAAACTTAAGTGTTTTGACAACTAACTTCAGTGCATGCAAATGTGAATTATCTCCTCAGAGCTAAAAGTCTCAAGATGCTTTTAATGGATAAGTTTTCATTGAGGCCTGGAAAGATGTGTGCTCCTGTTTTAATTTGCCACATCAGTTCGTCTATCTCTAATAATGTTTGCCAAGGTCCCCCTCTTATGTCATTAAGTCGTTGTTGAAGGATGGCAAATTAAAAACCATGCCCAGGGCATTCCAATATGTGTTTGGCCAGTGCATTATTGGTGTCTTTCCTATTTATGGCATAACAATGTTCATATATTCGCTGCTTAATTTTTCTTTCTGTTTTGCCAATGTAGAATGCGTTACAATGGTCGCATAGAGCTACATAGGTGACACTTCTGGTTTCACAATTGTACCTGGAATTCACAATATATGATGTGTTCTTAATGAAAACCTTGTCGCCTAACAGAATGAATTTACATTGGGGACAAGCCCCACATTTAAACATTCCATTAGGCCTATTAGAATGTGTCTTTTTCTTTTTTTTGAGCAAGGACTTAAGGTTAGGGCCTCTCCTGTAGGTAATTTTAGGTTTAACCCCTAATCTCTTAGACAGCATTTGGTCTTCAGTAATGATGTTCCAATTTTTATTCAAAATATCTCTAATAATTTGATAATCCAAAA
>NC_056727.1:767507278-767509778 GCF_019279795.1 Protopterus annectens
GACAGAAGCGGAAAGAAGCACCGCAACAACAACAACAGGTGCGTACGCTCAAAAAGATGTGGTCCCAAAGGGACTAGTCTGGAACATTTCGAAATATGAGCTGTCTGATACTGAATTAGGGCTCCTTAACAAGGGACTGGGTTTTATACCCACAAGCAATATGGACATGAGTGAGGCAATTATTTCAGCACGTGTTTTTGCTAGAAATGTTGCGTTGAAAATGATTTATGGATCTAATACTAGTGTTGATAATGCGATAAAAAAGAGAAGTTTATATTTACCACATTTACCATCTAATGTTGATACTTTTTTGAAAGCATTTGAGAACACAATGTATAATGATACTCAGTTTAATATTGGCTGTGGGGAGTTCAACATCACTAAGGATGAACAACGTTGTCTGAAAGATTTAAAGAATAATGTTGATGTTATTATCAGACCCTCTGATAAAGGAGGGCCTGTTGTGGTAATGGACACCACATATTATCTTAATACTATGTTGGACATGCTCGAGACTGATGCCTATTTGGTTATTAGTCTCGATGAGGTTCATGCCATCATTGATAATGTGAACAGAGCATTGCTTGAGTGTAAGAACATGGAGGTATTAACGAATGAGCTATATGATTATTTCAGGGTTGAGTTTCCAGTCATTCCACAACTTCATGGTCTCCCTAAAGTACCCAAACACCCTACACAGCCCAAGTTTAGACCTATTGTAGCAGGAGCAGGATGGGCTACGGAAGCTGTATCTATCTATTTAGATCAAGAGTTAAAAGGGGTATTGGGTAAGTTTGAGCAAGTATTGAAAGATACAGAACACTTTTTAAGTGATCTCTTTGAGTTTATTCATTCATGTGAAGATATCACACATTTAATGTTAGTGACAATGGACGTAGAAGCGTTGTTCACTAGCATACCCAATGAGGTAGGCCTGCAGTGGTTACATAAACTTTTAATGGATGAAGGAGGTTTTGATAGGCTGAAAGCTGATTTTTTATGCTTCCTAACAGAGCTAGTGTTAGAGAATAACATCTTTATATACCATGATAAGTTTTATAAACAAAGAAAAGGCATAGCAATGGGTACAAGTTGTGCCAATGCTTATGCTAATCTTATCATGGCATCATGGGAGAAGGCCAATTTGGTAGGTCAGCCTAAGGTTATGTTTCATCGTCGTTTTGTTGACGATCTTATCTTGATTTGGGATGGAACTGAGCAAGAACTGTTAAATTTTCATGATTATGTCAACAATAGCAGTGAATTTTTGAAATTTTCGATGGAATATTCTTTGAAATCCATTAATTATTTGGATGTTAAAATAACCAAGGAGGAAAAAGGATTGACAACAGAGGTCTATAGAAAACCTTGTTATTGCCCGTCATACTTACATCGTACAAGTATGCATAACCCTAAGCTGTTCTGTAATGTGGTAAAGGGACAAGCATTGAGGCTAGCACGTTTGTGTTGTGAAGATGAGAAGTTATATTGTGAAATGGGTAATTTAAAGTGTGAGTTTATATCTAGGGGGTATGACAAGGAAGCTGTTGAAAGTATCTGTAATGAAGTTTTAGCTAATAGGGATACTACTGCGAAACCCTATTATTCGGAGAAGATTAACAAGAGAAGGGGTACTGTGAGTAGTATAGGTGGTGACTTGAGGGTGGTACTGCCCTATGCCCACAATGTAAGTAAGATGCAAGATGCCATTGAGAAAAACTGGCATATTTTATTAGTGGACGATAAGACGAGGCAGATAGTTGGGGATCGGCCCAAGTATGCATTTAAAAATAATAACAATTTGAAGCAGAAGTTGTGCTATAAGAATCCGTTGAATTTAGCACATGAATTTAGAGGTGGGAATGTTCTTCATAACACCAGTAAGTGTGGTGGTTGTAATCAATGTGACTACATTGATGAGTCGAGGTTTTTTAGACACCCCGATACAGGTCGTTTATGGGAACTAGGGTGTAGTGGTAGTTGTGGTACCAAGAACCTAGTGTATGTGGCCCACTGTGTTGTATGTTTTCGGTTCTATATAGGGAAGACAAATCGTACCCTTAGGGAGCGTATTAGGGACCACCTTTATTGTATTACGAGAAAGGAAGAGTATAATGCCATAGCCAAGCATGTTTTGAAAGAAGGGAATACTCACAAGTTCTTGTTCCAAATACTACATGTCCAACACATTAATATTAGGATGGGGAATCTTAGTAATGACACAGAATGTGCTGAGCTTCGTTGGATTTTTAGGATGGGGGCGCATAGGGGTCATGGGTTAAATGATAGTACCACCATTAAACCCATCCTTAAGGCTAGACCTCTTCGTTAGGTATTTATTTATTTATCTATTTTGCCTTGCATATTTGTGACATTGGATTTATGTTGTTTGATTGTATTTGAGCTGTTTTTATGCAGTACTTTATGTACTAGTCTTCACTAACTGTGGGTTGGTGTTTTAATGCTTTTAAATGTTGGCGTTTTAACTGTAAAACATTAA
>NC_056727.1:767512278-767551110 GCF_019279795.1 Protopterus annectens
TGGACTGCAGCTGTATTAGCACTCGAACATCTACATTTATGGTAGGTAC
Organism: Protopterus annectens; assembly: GCF_019279795.1. NCBI lineage: Eukaryota > Metazoa > Chordata > Ceratodontiformes > Protopteridae > Protopterus > Protopterus annectens. The sequence goes on from NC_056727.1 coordinate 767,512,328, forward strand.
AAAACTGTACTATGTTTATCGTGCATACAGCTGCAGTCATAACAGATGGGTAGAATCCCAAAGCTAAAGAAGGGGTGGTAGGCACTAAGTGGAACTAGAAGGAGCCAGGATGCCCTGCAAGACTGCAGTGGCAAAGCCCGCTCTAGATTTCGAATATAATGGTAGGTGATCGTGCTTGGAGAAAGTATGTACAGAACTCCAAGTGGCTGCTTCTAAAATATCTTTGGTAGGAACCCCCCCCTGAGGAAAGCTGCAGAGGTAGCTGTGGCCCTTGTGGAGTGAGATCTGATGCCTGTAGGTGCAGTTTTACCATGAAAAGAGTAACAAAAGCGAATGCTGTGGGCTATCCATTTTGAGATTGTCTGTTTGGAAATAGGCTTCCCTTGAGCACCTGTAGCATAGGACACAAAGAGTTGCTCTGATTTTCTGTAAGGCTTTGTACTGTCCAAATAATAACGGAGCTGTCTGTGAATGTCCAAGGAATGTAGTAGTCTCTCCCCTTTGTTTTGTGGATTAGGGTAAAAGGTAGGTAAGTGGATAGCCTGAATCAAGGCTACCCTGGATACTACCTTTGGCATAAAATAAGGGTTGGTTCATAAGGAAACTCTGTCCTGATGGAAAATGATTAAAGTCTGTACAGCCATGAGGGCTTGTAGTTCCGAAACCCTGCGTGCTGAGGTGATAGCCAGAAGGAAGGCTTGTTTTCCATGACAAATATTGCAGTTCTGTTGAAGCAGCTGGCTCAAAAGGAGGCAGGGTCAGTTTTTCTAAATGAAATTGAGGTCCCAAGCAGGTACTGGTTGCATCCTTGGGGGTTTTATATTCTTAGCCCCTCTGAATAACTGTCTTAAGAGAGGGTGAGAATAAAGGAGGATCAGTGTTGTATTCTGCAGAAATGGCTGAGGCATGGATTTTGATGGAGGAGAATGAAAGTCCACTGCTTAGCATCTCAGCTAGGTACTGTAATATTTGAGGTAAATTCAGTATTTCAGGATTCTGACCCTTTCTCTGACGCCAGGCACAAAACCGTTTCCATTTTGCGGAGTAGGCTTTTCTAGTAGGAGGCCTTCTGGCCTCCAAAATGACATCCTGCACCTCCTTGGAGAGTAGGGTCTGTTGTGAATTTAAGGAATCCTCCATGCGGCTAGATTGAGTGTTTTCAGCTGACTGTGAAGAGTTTTGAAGTTGTGCCGAGTCAGTAGAAGAGGCATTAGAGGCAGGATCCATGGTGGGGAATGTGTCAGGCTCCTCAGGAGTGGGTACCAGTGTTGTCTTAGCCAGTCTGGAGCAATGAGAATCATCTTTGGTCTGTCTGCTCTGGCTTTTAATAGAACTTTGGGCAGCAGAGGAAGCGGTGGAAAGGCATAAACTGTCATTGTTGTCCAACTGAAAGAGAGGCCCACTTTCCAGGCCTGTGGATGAAAGGTCCTTGAGCAGAATTTTGTCAATTGGTAAATTCTGTGGGTGGCAAAGAGATCTATGTCTGGCCTTCCCCATGCTAGAATTATCTTTGTAAAAACTTGAGGATGCAACTTCCATTCGTGCGGATCTGTCATATTTCTGCTTAGGTTGTCTGCCAGCGTGTTTTCGTTGCCTGGCAGGAACTGTGCTTGAAGTTGGATTTGTAATTCCAGAGCCATGTTCCAAAGAGACATGGCTAGCCTGCATAGGGGGTATGAATGGGTTCCTCCCTGTTTGTTTATGTACCACATCACTGTGGTGTTGTCTGTCCTTATCAATAGCTGGCCTGGATGCAGTAGGTCTTTGAAAGCCATAATAGCATTTATTACTGCTAGCATTTCCTTTTGATTGATGTGTAGGTGCTTTTCTTTTTGGGACCATTTGCCCTGAATGCACCGATCTGCCATGTGCGCCCCCCCCCCCCCCCCCCCCAGGCGTAGTCCAAGGCGTCTGTTGTGATGTCTTGAGTTGCTTGAGGCTTGCAGAATGGGAGACCTATGTTTCTTTGGCATGCTTGAGCCCACCACAGAAATTCCTTTTGAAGACATGGAATCAGTGGTATAATTGTTTCCAAACTGTGGCTGTGTTGAGACCTTAAGTTTTTTAGGTACCACTGAAGTTTCCTCATATGCAGCTTTGCACATGGGATTAGCAGGATGCAAGATGCCATGAATCCCAGAGCCTGCAGGATTTTCCTTGCAGTCAGCCTGGTGAAGGTTGCCAGTTTTCTGAAGTAATGAGTTAGTTGCCCTTGTTTCTCTGGCGTGAGGTAGGCCATCTGGGTGCTTGTATTCAAGCTGGCGCCCAGGAAAATTATTGTTTGAGAGGGTATTAGTCTTGATTTCTTTTTGTTGACTGTGTATCACAGAGAATTCAACAACATTATTACAAAATGCTAGGTGTTTCAGAAGTATGTGTTTGCTGTCCGCTTGGATCAGGCAGTCGTCCAAATATGGGTATATTTGTATCCCTTGAAGTCTGCAGAAGGCAATTACTGATGCCAGGCATTTCGTGAACACTCTGGGTGCAGTAGATAAGCCAAAGGGCAATGCAGAGAATTGATAATGGGTTGAACCTGCAAGAAATCTGAGGTATCTTCTGCAATCTTGTCTGATTGGGACATGCAGGTATGCCTCCTTGAGGTCCAATGTTACCAGCCAAGACTCCTTGCCAAGCATGGGAAGAAGCTGCTGTAATGTGAGCATCTTGAATTTTGGTACGAGTAAATATGTGTTTAGGATGGATAGGTCCAAAATAGGTCTCCAATCTTTGCCCTTCCTTGGTACCAGGAATAGTCTGGAATAAAAACCTTGACCCTGTTCTTGTGCAGGTACCTCTTGAATAGCTTTCATGTCCATGAGATCTGAAATTTGTTTTTGTGCCTCTGCCCTTTGATTGTGTGGCAGGTTTGGCATGCCTCTCATTTTTGGAAGGGTGTGAAAGTGGAATCTGTAGCCTCTGTCTATAATTTCCAGGATCCATTTGTCTTTTGTGACAATATGCCAATTTTTCGAAAATAACGCCAGTTTTCCACCTAAAGGTGCTGCCAATTGAACCTTGCTTGGCATGCAAAGGGGAAAGTCATTGGTTCTGCTTTCTGAATGGCTGTGAACTTTTAGTTATGTACTTACCATAATTTCGGATGTATGGGATCCATCTCGCCTACATTCATAACTGATGGGTTCGGAGCCAATCCATCGGCTCCGACTCGGCCACTATATAGTAGAACGAAGTCTCTAATCGGCTGGGCTACCCCTTATCCCAGAATGCACCACGCCTGCTTCCCCAGATCTTGTTTGTTCGCTTTTTTATACCTACATCCAGGCACAGAAACATACCAGCAACTGTAACAAACTAAAGTCCTTCAAGAGAAAAAACTCAGTAAGTAGCAACATTTCCTCTAAATCCAATGGGAAGGGGGACGGAGGGAGAGATTATGAATGTGAGATGGATCCCATACATCCGAAGTTATGTTAAGTACATAACTAAAAGATGTAATGGGATCCTATCTCGCCTACATTCATAACTGATGGGACAGCATCCCTAGCACCCAAGTCCCGGGTGGCTCATTGGAAAACACTCCTGAGAACTGTGGAACCAAAGGAAGCTCTACCTCGAGAAACCACATCTATCTTGTAATGAGAAATGAAGGTGTGCGGAGAAGTCCAGGTAGCGCCACCCAGATATCATCTATCTATAATTTGGAGTGGAATGCTACAGAAGTAGCCTTTGCCCTGGTAGAATGAGCCTTGACTGGGAATGGTAGCTCTTTGCCGGACCGTGAATAAATGAAGGAGATGCAATCTTTAATCCATTTGGCTATGGCGGTTTTAGCCACCGGTTGGACCCAACCTATTTTCCGCGAAGGACACAAACAGCTGATCTGACTTTCATGTCTGATTGGTCCTACTTAAATAAAAACGCAGTTGTCTGTGAACATCCAATTGATGGAAAATATATTCTGCGCTATTGGAGAATTTTGGAAAAAAGGCAGGGAGCTCCAAGGATTGTTGAATGCATAAGGGGGATGCTACCTTGGGCAAGAAAGAGGGATTTAACTTGAGAGACGCTCTGTCTTATAGTTCATAGTTCATAGTTTAGTACTAAGCTAACTGCCCTTGCGAGCCATTTTAAGCCTAGCCAATTATCCCTTGTGAGACTCAAACCCTGCACCTTGTGTTTGTAAGGCAAACACCTTAGCCATTAAGCCACCCTCCCTGTGAAAAGTCAAAGGAGGAGGATTAGAACAGAGAGCTTGAAGCTCTGAGACCCGCTTGGCAGAGGTTATTGCCACCAAAAAGGCGGTTTTCCAAGATAGAAATTTGATATCACAAGTAGCTGCTGGTTCAAAGGGGCGGGCAGTTAAAGAAGCTAGAACCATATTCAGATCCCAAGGGGGCACAGGATGGGCTATTGGGGGCCGAAGGAGCCACGCTCCTTTAAGGAAAGATTTGCAAAGCCTGTTTGCCATTAAGGAAGGCTCAAAGGAGACATGAAAATTAGAGATAGCTGCCAGTTGGACTTTAATTGTGGAAACTGAAGAGCCCAAACAAAACAAAGAAGCCAGGAATTCTAAAACCTGAGGTACTGGGGTGGTAAGGGGATCTATACCTCGTTGCTGGGCCCAAAGAGCAAACCTCTTCCACTTGCTGGAATACAGTTTAATAGTGGAAGGTTTGTGAGAAGAGGACAAAATGTGGATGACGTCTGGAGAAAGAGTTATCTCTGACTAAGGTTGGAAGTGGAGTAACCAGGCGGCCAACCTCAAGGACCTGAGGGATGGATGAGACTGTCCCAACTGATGAGTTAACAGGTCGGGCACCAGGTCCAGAAACCATGGGCCCTCCACCGCATACCTCAAAAGGAAGGGGAACCAAACCTGACGAGGCCAGTGTGGAGCGATCAAAATCATGCTGCTTCCTAGATAAATCGCCGCCTGTATCACCTTCGGGAGAAGGGGAACCGGAGAAAAGGCGTAAAGTAGACCGGGGGGCCAACTGTGAGCTAGAGCGTCCCTGGGAATCTGCCCCTGAGAGGGAGTCAGAGTGAAGAACTCCCTGCATTTTGCATTGTGAGGGCTGGCGAACAAGTCGCAACAAGGGAGGCCCCACTTGGCGAAAATGTTTGCAGCCACCCTGTCGTTGAGGGACCACTCGTGGGGCAACAGGAGAGTCCTGCTCAGCCTGTCTGCAATCACATTGGATTTCCCCGGAATGTGCGTTGCCACTAGGAAACGCTGGGTAGAAATCGCCAATGCCACACTCTCATGGCCTCTCGGCAAAGAGGGTAGGACCTGGTTCCGCCTTGCTTGTTTATGTACCAGACTACTGACATGTTGTCGGATAGGATCGCAATAGTACCCCGGGGAAGAGCATGATGAAGTGCTTGCAACACCAGTAGCACCGCTCTCATTTCCAGGATATTGATATGTAAGTGCATTTTGTGAGCCTGCCACGTACCTTGGACAGACCTGTCCAGATAATGCCCCCCCCCCCAATCTGGGAGGCGTCCGTGGTCACCGTAGCGACGGGAGGCTGAAGGGCAAAGGGTCGCCCCTGGTCCAGGTTGGACCGAAGCAGCCACCAACGTAGGTCCCAACGGCAAATTTCTGTAATCTGGACCAAACGGTTCAAGGGGAGATCCTGAAAGGACCATTGAACCGACAGTAGCCATTGCAGCACCCGCATGTGCAGCCTGGGTCCCGACGGCAAATTTCCGTAATCTGGACCAAACGGTTCAAGGGGAGATCCTGAAAGGACCACTGAACAGACAGTAGCCATTGCAGCACCCGCATGTGCAGCCTAGCTAAGGGGACTAGAAGAATAGTCGAGGCCATCGTGCCCAATAACTGCAGAATCAGTCTGGCCTGAACTCGTGATCTGGGTAACAAGGTTTGAACCTGAGACTGCAGGACCTGAATCATTTCTACCAGCAAGAATGCCCGCATTCTTCTTGTGTCTAACTCTGCGCCTATAAAGGTAATACGCTGAGACGGCTGCAGCACAGATTTTCCCCAATTGAACGTGATTCCTAGTGAATGACCCAAACTGACTGTGGTCATAAGTGCCCGAACTAATAGATGCTTGGAGGTGGCAGTAAGGAGCCAGTCTAGATAGGGAAACACTTGGAATCCTAGACTTCTCAAGTGAGCTGTCACTACTGCCAGACACTTGGTGAACACCCTGGGGGCTGTGGTGAGACCAAAGGGCAGTGCTCGGAACTGGAAATGACTGGTTCCCAGGCGGAAGCGTAAGTGACTCCTGGACTCTTGACTTATCAGGATGTGATAGTAAGCGTCCTCGAGATCTATGGAGCACATCCAGACATCCTTCTCCAATAACGGGAGAATGGACTGAAGGGTGACCATTCGGAATTTGGATTTTTTTACAAAGTGATTCAATGATTTGAGGACCAAAATGGGCCTTAAGTCCCCTGTCTTTTTTGGCACCAAAAATAGTCTCGAGTAAGTTCCTGATCTGATCTAGTCGGCGGGGACAGGCTGGATGACTCCTTTTCTTAGCAGCTTTGAGACCTCGACCGTTGCTTGATCCCGCTGACTGGGTGGCACATCCGGGATTTTCCTGATAGGAAGAGGGGGCTTGATGAAAGAGATGAGATAGCCTCCGGTTATGGTTCGGAGGACCCACTGATCCTTGGTGATAGATTCCCCAAGCCTGTGGGTGTTCCGCAAAGCGACCCCTGACTGGCTCCGGAGATGGGCAGTCGGGCCACGTCTCAGGGACGGTGAGCGTAGGATGGACTACGAAAGGAATTGTGGTCTCCAGAGTTACGGGGGCCTCTGCCGCCTCTGGGGCAGCGTCTTCCTGAATCCCCCCCCCACCTCTACAGGGGGGATCACTCGGTGGAGTAGGGAAAGACCTTTGAGATTTTCTGAACCACATTTTCCCTCCTCTCTAGGCCTTGGGGTAAGGTCTAGAGGGAGCGGAAAAACGGGCCCCCACTGCAGTCAAGGTCTTGCCCTCCTGCTCGCATCGAGTCAGTGTGTCCTTCACCTTGGGACCAAACAGGGAGGACCCATCAAAGGCCCGGTGAAGGAAGACTTAAAGGCCTCCAAGGGACACAAGCGTAACCAGGTGTGTCTTCTAAGAGCCACGCCTGTTCTGCTCTACTGCCCCCTTCGGCAGCATATGAGATGAGCCTCATGGACGAGTTGACTATCGAAGATAGGGTAGTCATCTGGGCGCCATCAGTTTGGGCTAACGCCTCAGGAAGATTACCCGTAAAAGACTCACCTAACTCTATGAGGAGGTCCCTTTGGAGCCTGGTAAAATGACAAAGATAATTCAGAGACCACAGGGTAAAGGCCGCTGAAGAAAGGGTACGCTTCCCGTACCCATCCATGCTCCTGGAATCCTTATTAGGAGGGTGAATAGACGTTGAAGCCTCTGCCACATCCTGCTGAGTGGCAGATGCCACCACCATCGCATCTACTGCAACTCCTTTGGTCAAAAATTGCTTTTGAGGAGGGGCTGAGAGGAACTTGTTAGGTCTGGCGGGCACCGGTTCCCACAGAGTCAGGGTGTTCCCACACCCTTCGAGAAACTAAATCTAGCAATTCATCGAAGGGTGGAGACACCCAGAAGGCGGAGGGCTGGGCCCCAAAAGCCTTGAGGAAGATTGACTCCTCTGCGGAAGGGCTTTTGGACTGCCAATCGCCTCTCTGTCTCAGGATCTCGAGGATATCTGAGAATGAGACGTCATCCGAGGACGATTTTGGGGACCCCTCCGCATCGAGGTCAGTATCTGATGTGATAGACTCATCCTGGGAGTCAATGTGCTTCCTCTTGCACAATTTTTTCCTTGGAGGTTCATCTGAAGCGGATTCAGAAGGACCTCCCGGGAGAAGGGGGTATCCTCAGGCCCTGGGGCCCCGCTGTCATGGGAATGAAGCACACCAGAAGCACCAGTTCCCAAGTCTAGGGACGGTGAGGTAGAGACTTGCTGAGCCGGCAAGGACATGGCCAGCGCACTCCTCATGGCCTCAAAAGCAGGACCTCCAGACTCTACGGAGGACACCGGCTGAGAGACCACGACGGTACCGGAAATCCCTGCGGCCGACGCTCCGAGGGGGAGACTAGGCACCGAAGCTATCAGTTCCAAAGTGTTCCCCTCGGCCTCGACCGAGGAAGTCCCGGTACCGAACCCTGACACCGAGGACAGGGTAGGAATGATGGTCGGAACACAGAGACTCCGAGGGAGTCTCGGTTCCGACTGGACGACTCTGCTCCGCTCTACCATCACCGACTCCAACGGTTCCGAGGAGGTTGGAGGAGGAATCGGATGTGTCAAAATGGGGCTCCGAGCAGAGTGGGCTGGAGCAAAGACCATTTTTGCAAAAACCGGGGACTGGAAAAGCCTCTGGATAACTCTGTCCAAATCTGAGTCCGACAACCTGGAGGATTTAGAGGAAATAGATGGGGGCCGAGACGACTACTCTCGGCTCCGAGACCAGGTGACCGGCTCAAAGCGCTCCAACACCATCGGCACGGATCCGAACCGTATGAATAAGCATCGGCGCCGAAGGGGACTTCGGGGCCGAGGGAGGAGAGTCTGAGCTGCACACCTCCAATGGCTCAGAGACCAAAGGAGCCAAAGCAGGTGATTCGCCTCTCGATCCCCCAACCTGCGGCTCCGAAGCCATTGGAGCCGAGGAAGAAGAGGTCGACCTATGCTTTTTGGAAGTCGGTTCCGACGGACTGGTCGGAGCAGACGACCTTTTCTTTTTAGAAACTGGAGAGGAAGGAGAAGCCAAAGCTTCCTCAAAGGAGGGCTTAATAAGGCCCTTAAGGATCAATTTATTTTTACGTTCTTGAAGGACCCTAGAGAAAAAAGCATGACAAACACTACATGTTTCCTGCAAATGTTTCGGTCCTAAACAATATACACAAACAGCATGGATATCGGTAATGGACATTTTGTAGTTACACTTGGTGCACTTTTTAAAACCAGACTTCTGCTCTTTCGACATCCTATCACACCACTGTTTTACCACAACGAAAAACAACCTTAAGTAGGGCACGAGCCCTTAGACTCAAACGGGACTGGCCCGAGATACAGCACACAAAACGGGCAGAAGCCCTCTAACTTAAACAGGCTTAGCCCGATAAAACAGAACGTACAGTAAGACAAATTCAGCACACTCACACACAAATAAGGGCAAGGGCCCTCTAACTTAAACGGGCCTTGCCCGGTAAATAGAAAAAATACCAATTACACCAAAAAAGGTTTACACACACACGTAAAGCTGTTAAAACAGCTGTTTGTTAAACTTATGAAGAAACCCCTAGGTCAAAAGACTAAAAAATAACCAAAAAACTACTTAGCTCCAGCCAAGTCGAGACCACGTCTAGCTTGAAAAGCGGCAAACGAGATCTGGGGAAGCAGGCGTGGTGCATTCTGGGATAAGGGGGAGCCCAGCCAATTAGAGACTTCGTTCTACTATATAGTGGCAGAGTCGGAGCCGATGGATCGGCTCCGAACCCATCAGTTATGAATGTAGGCGAGATAGGATCCCATTACATCTATCCTCACCTCCTCTTGGTGTAGGTGCTTGCCACTGTCTGCCTCTAAATGATCCTTGAGATTGCCCTCTACGCCTCGGGCGCCTGTATCTACCTCTTTGAGGTCTGTCTGTGGCTGTAAAGGACCAATTTTTTGAAAGCCAATTTCTACTGAAATGTGGAAGCTGTACCTGTAGGAAATCTTTCACTGTTTGCATTGATTTTGCCTTTTCCTCCATTTTCTTTAATACCTCCTCAGCTTTAACACTAAACAATACATCTTTTTGAAGAGGTGCATCTAGTAGTTTAGCTTTGACATGATCTGGTAAGGTTTGCTCTTTGAGCCAAGCATGTCTACGTATGACTGATCCTGTAACAGCAGCTCTACATGAGGCCTCTAAAGCATCAAAACCACATTGCAAGGTGTGTTTACCCACTTGCTCTGCACTATGCAACAAATCCTGCAACTCCTTCAAGTCTGGTTGTTCAGGTTGTGACATTTTGCTTTTCAAGTGAGATAACAAAAACTGTTGATACTTTAACATATGGAACTGACAGTTTAATGCCCTCATGGTTAAAGTGGCCGAGGTGTATACCTTTTCCCCCCACCTTTCTAAAGCTCTGGAATCTCTCTCTGAAGGTAATGGATTTTTAGCAGTGGAGGCCTTAAATCCCTTGGGACCCTGTGAAATAGTTTCTGGGTCAGCCGCATGGCTTTTGTAAACGAACTGGTGTGAATCAGGAACCCGGTAATACCTGTCAGGCTTGACTGGAGCTGGAGGTAAAGAATCTGGGTTAAGGCGGCCTCTGAATACACATCATCTAGTATGTCTAAGACAGGAGGGATAGCCAGAGGCCTGTGCTGAGGGAGCAAGAGGAAATCCCTAAGCCTTTTCTTGGAGTCTGAGTAATCTTGGCCTTCCCAGTGGAAGTGTTCCCTCAAGGTATGCAAGGTTTCCCCAAAAGAGTAGTCCTCAGGGGGGGAGACAGAGGGAATGGACTCCTCTGCATCAGAATCTTCAAAAGGGGAGTATGAATGTTCCTGGTCTTCAGAATGTTCTGAAGTAATGGAGGCCTGGTCCGAGGAAGGGTATTCTTCCTCCACTCTGGGCCTTTTGTCCGAGGGGGGTTGAGAGGGGCCCTGTGGAGCTGGTCTCTTGGAATGCATGGCTGCTTTAGATTTAGTGAAAGCCTTAATGGAAAAAGAAGAAGGCCTGAAGACACCTTGAGAGGTGGCAGGCCTGTCTAAACTCAGTTTCCCCGCCAAGAGTGGCTTCGGTATCTGTAGTCGGGGTGTGGGCCGAAGAGCCTGCGACCTCGGGCACAGAAGACACCGTTAATGAAGTGTCATCGGTAGTCAGGGGCTGCGTAGGCGCCTCGCTGAGAACCAGAGCACCAGTAGTCTACTTTAGTGTGGTGTCGGTAGAAGTCGCGGACCTCGTCTATCGGTCCTTATCTTTGCGTCTTTTACTCAAAACTGGAGTCAGATTATCTGACGACAATGTAATTAAACTTTTTGCCAAAATAGTGTTGGGCGAACTCCGCCCGACGCTTAATAGTGCGTCTGTTGAATGTAGCACAAAAACGACAGGCCGAGACGTTGTGGTCTGGGCCTAAGCAAGGAATGCAGACGGAATGGAAATCCTTATGCGGTATTTGCTTCCCACATGAAATGCAATTATTAACTTTGACATCGGTCTGAGACAAGAAAAGTTTCCCCAACGGGTTACTTAGCTTTCAAGAAGACTTTGGTTGAAAAATATTCAATCTCAGGAGCTGGCTGACCGGCACTTGCGAACTGCTTCTGCTTCGGGCACCGCACGGCAAGAAAGACTTAAGAAAATGGCGTCGGCTGGTTCTTTTATACCCCTGTCGCACTGACGTCAGGGAAGAAGCGACGACATCCGACACTGGACCTAGACTTTGGAATTCGGACGACAGAGGACCCGCCTGACGGCAGGAAAACCCCATCTGTTATGACTGCAGCTGTATGCACGATGAACATCTAGAGCTACCCAAGAGGAAGAAAGAATATGTACATCCAGAAAGGGGAGAAAATAAGCACCCTCAGACAGAGGAGAATAGTTAGACACCTACTGTTACACAAGTTCTTACACAACTGTACTACGTCCTTCTGCATCACTGCTGCAGTACTCCTTACAAAAGGGAGAGCATTAAAAGATACTGAAGAAGGTAGAAGGAAGCAACACAAGAACTCTCCAAAAATCTATGGCAGATGGACTTGACAAAACCTGCTGTAACCCTAGAAACAACATCCATCTTGTGCTTAGTAAGAAAATGCACATAAGACCAAGTAACAGCTTCCAAAATGGAATTCGCATCAAGATCTTTGGGGGGAAAAAAGCTCCAAAAGAGGTCAACACCCTTGAAGAATGAACATGAACAAAGAGGAACCTGTTGCCATAAAAAATAACAATCAATGGCTTTAGAAATCCAAGAGAAGATGGTTTGCCAATACACAGCCAAATCCCATTCCTTGGCATGAAAAACAAAAGATACTCAGATTTCCTTAATATTTTCTTAGTCTTATCTAAATACCCGAGCTGTCTTTACAAATCCAAAGAACATACAACCCTCTCTCAGCTATTTTGAGGATGGGGTAAAAGACAAGTCATTGGCCACTTTAGGTATAAAAGAAAAAATGGTCCTAACAAACACGGTTTGTTTGCGTCTTTCGGCTTTTCCCGGTTAGGGGTCGCCACAGCGGAACTCCAGTCCGCTAATAATTGGTAGTGCATTTTTACGTACCGGGTTAACACCCCTGATGCACAACCTTCAACGAAGGCACGCCCCATTCACGTATGCCTCCACACAGAAGACGCTCTAGCTGAGAATCGAACAGGACGTCTTGCTATGAGGCGACAACGCTACCGCAGCACTACCACCGCAGTTGTCCTAACAAACACACTAACTATGAAAACTAGGTAAGGAAGAACAGACTTAAGAGCCTGAAATTCGGACTCTCTTGGCATAAGTCAGAGCCACTAACAAGCCAGTCTTTCAGGTATACATTCTTAAGGTAGAAGAAGCTGCTGGTTCAAAAAGTGGCTGAGGTAAAACAATGAACTTACAAACCGAATTAAAAAAAAAATGAAAGTTATACACTTACTGCAAAGTACAGTTGTGTACACTTACCATAAATGTAGATGTTCGAGTGTATTCACTGTTGCAGTCATTACATTTGGGTAATCAGCTGGCAGGCTGCCCTCAGTCGGCCTGAATTCCAAAGTCTTGGGTCCTGCTTCGGTTGCTGTCTCCTCTTCCATGACGTCAGGTGTACAAATCATGCAGCCGACGCAATTTTCTTTAGTTTTTCTTGCCCCTGATGTCAGGTGCCCCCAAAAAGGTAGAAAAAATAAATAAATAAATAAAATTATATTTTATATATATATATATATATATATATATACACACACACACACACATACACACACACACACACACATGCATCAATATAAACTTTACTTTCATCTATAAGCAAATAGACCACATAGGTTGTAGAAGATAGTGAAGGAAAGAAACTCCAGAATGACAGGGGGATGGCGGGAAGGTAACCTGGACTGCAACAGTGAATACACTTGAACATCTACATTTATGTTAAGTGTACACAACTGTACTACGTTTTTTGTGTTTCACTGTTGCAGTCATTGCATTTGGGTAGAATCCCAAAGCTCAGGTTGGGAGGCTGGAGCTAAACAGCATTAGGAGCGGCTATAAGGCCCTGCAGAACTGCAGTGGCAATGCCTGCCCTGGATTTAGAGTAGAGAGGCAAATGATAATGCTTTGTAAAGGTGTGAGCAGAACTCCAAGTAGCAGCCTCTAGAATGTCTTTGGTTGGTACTCCCCTTAGAAAGGCTGCTGAAGTAGCTGCAGCTCTGGTGGAATGAGACCTAATGCCCTTGGGCACAGGTTTACCATGATGTATGTAGCAGAAACGGATGCAGTGGCTTATCCACTCGGAAATTGTCTGCTTTGATATAGCCTTGCCTTCTGATCCTGCAGCATGTCACTAGTAACTGCTCAGTTTTTCTTAGAGCTTTAGTCCTGCTTAAGTAGAATCTTAGCTGTCTGTGTACGTCCAAGGAATGCAGAATTCTCTCCCCCTTGTTCTGTGGATTTGGATAAAAGGTTGGGAGATGAACTGTTTGGTTAAGAGCCACACTGGAAGCCACCTTAGACATAGAAGTAGGATTTGTCCTAAAAGTTACCCTGTCTTGGTAAAATATGATAAAAGGCCCTACGGCCATGAGTGCCTGTAGCTCTGAAACTCTTCTTGCTGACGTAATTGCTAGTAGCAGAGCTGTTTTCCATGATAAGAACTTTATATAAGCAGTAGCAGCTGGTTCAAATGGAGACAGGGTGAGCTTTTCCAACACAATTGAGGTCCCTTGCAGGCAGTGGTGATCTTCTAGGAAGCCTTAAATTTTTGGCACCTCGAAGATACTGCTTTAGTAAAGGATGACAAAAGATTGGTGGCTCTGTATTGTAATGAGCCGAAATGGCAGAGGCATGGATTTTAATTGACGAGAAAGATAACTGAGATGCTTGACAAAGGCCTAAGTATTGCAATATCTGAGGAATATTTGGGTCTGCTGAATCAGTTCCTTGTGCTCGACTCTAAGCACAGAATCTCTTCCATTTGTCAGCATAAGATTTTCTAGTACTAGGCCTTCTGGCTTCCAAAATGACATCCATCACAGCTTTACTGAGAGGAGTTGTTTGTATGATTACCTGATTAGCCATGCTGCCAGGTTCAGAGTCTGTAGTTGATTGTGCAGGATCTGATTGTTTAGCTGGGACAGTAGTTGTGGTGTTTGAAGCAAGGCCCAAGCTGGGTATTGAGACAAGTTCCTTAGGATTGGGTACCAGTATTGGCGGGGCCAGCCCGGGGCAATTAGTATCAGCTTTGGTTTCTCGTCTGACTTTTAGGAGGACCTTGGGGTGAAGAGGCAGAGGAGGAAAGGCATACACTGATGGGCTTTTCCAACTGAAGGATAGGGCATCCATTTCCATGCTTGTCTGTGATAAGTCCTTGCGTAGAATCTTTTTAATTGATAATTTTGAGGAGAGGCAAACAGATCTATGTCTGGGCTTCCCCATTTCTCTGTTATCATGCTGAAGACTTGTTGATTTAGTTTCCAGTCGTGAGGATCAATAAGGTTTCTGCTTAAATCGTCTGCCAGAGTGTTTTGTTTTCCTGGCAGGAATTGAGCTTGAAGATGTATTTGGTAGGTCAAAGCTGTGTCCCACAGTGCCATGGCTAATCTGCATAGGGGATAGGAGTGTGTGCCCCCTTGCTTGTTTTTATACCACATGACTGTGGTGTTGGCCGTCTTTATCAGTAGTTGTCCTGGATGAAGTAAGTTCCTGAAGGCTCTTAGGGCATTTTGAACAGCTAGCATCTCTTGCTGGTTGATATGTAGATGCATTTATTTTGGTGACCATATGCCCTGAATGCATCTTCCTGCCATGTGGGCCCCCCAGACATAATCTGATGAGTCTGTTATGGTTTGACTGGCAGGGGTAGAGTGAATGGCCATCCCATTTATGGTTTGGCTGGCAGGGGGTAGAGTGAATGGCCGTCCCATGTTTTGGTGACATGCTTTTGCCCACCATAGAAACTCCTGCTGCAAGCAGGTAATGAGAGAAATCATTGTTTCCAGACTGTGAGAATGTTGACTCCATAAACATTTTAGGTACCATTGAAGTTTCCTCATATGCAGTCTTGCATATGTAATCAGTAGGATGCAGGATACCATGAAGCCCAGAGCCTGTAGAATTTGTCTTGCAGAAGACTTGGTTTTTGTTGCCATCAGTTTGAAGTAAGTAGTCAGTTGCCTTTGCTCGCCTGGTGTGAGGTAAGCCATTTGGGCACTTGTATTCAAGCTTGCACCCAGGAATGTTATCTTTTGCGAGGGTACCAGTTGTGATTTATTTTCGTTTATTGTGTACCCTAGGCATGTTAGAAGCCTTTTCACAAACGCCAGGTGTCGAAGAAGAGTGTCCATGTTCTCTGCTTGAATGAGACAGTCATCCAAGTAAGGATTTATTTGTATACTTTGTCTGCAAAATGCAATTATTAGTGCCAGGCACTTTGTAAATACCCTGGGCACAGTAGATAAGCTAAAGGGCACTGCAGAGAATTGGTAATGGCATTAAGCCAGCCTTGAATCTGAGGTATCTTCTGCACTATTGTCTTATTGGGACATGCAGGTATGCCTATCTTAGGTCTAAAATCACCAGCCAAGCATTCTTGCCCAGCATGGGCAGAAGTTGCTGCAAAGTCAGCATTTTGGAACGCCCAGTTATGTGTTCAAAATCGATAATTCCAGTATTGGCCACCAGGCTTTGTCCTTTCTCGGTACCAAGAACTGTCGAGTAAAAACCTTATCCTTTTTCCTGTTCTGGCACTGTCTGAATGGCCCCCATATCCACGAGGGATGTAACTTGTTTCTGTGCCTCTGCCCATTGATTTTTTGGCAGATCTGGCCAACCATTAGCCATTGGCAGAGTGTGGAAATGGAATCTGTATCCCTGTGATATGATGTTTAGTACCCACTTGTCCTGGGTTATTAACTGCCAATTTTGAAAAAAAAAAGTGCTAATTTTCCCCCTGTGGGTGCTGCCAAAATTTAAGTGCTTGGTGCAGGCAGAGGGAAGTCATTGGGATTGCTTTCTGTAGGTTTGCGCTTTATCTCCTCCAGATTTGGAGGTGGAAGCACCCCATTGCTTTGACCTGTATGAATCTTGCACCTAGTATCTGGAACCCTTACGGCGTCTGAATTTGCACCTTTCAGCTCTGTCTGACACAGCAAAGGACCAATTTTTTGTAGGCCAGTGTCTACTGAACCTTGGTGGCTGCACTTCTAAGTCGTATAGCCTTAGCTTAGTCTTCCTTTTTCTTTAAAACCTCTTCTGCATTAATACCAAACAGAGAATCATGCTGTAAAGGTGCATCTAGCAATTTAGCTTTAACATGATCAGGCAAAGTTTGTTCTTTTAACCAGGCATGCCTCCTAATCACCGATCCAGTAACTGTGGCCCTGCAAGAGGCCTCTAAGGAATCAAAACCACATTGCAAAGTATGCTTTCCAACTTGTTCAGCTGCATGAAATAATTTCTGCAATTCTTTATTCTCTGTACATTCTGAAATCAACATCATTTTCTGTTTCAGCAATCCCATAACATGTTGTTGGTACTTAAGCATATGAAATTGACAGTTTAAGGCCCTGACTGCCAAGGTTGCAGATGTATAAACCTTTTTTCCCCATCTGCCCAGTGCCCTTAAATCTCTGTCAGAGGGGGTAGGATTTTTTGCTGTTGAGGCCTTAACTCCCTTTGGACCCTGTGAAATAGTTTCAGGATCAGCAGCAGGGTTTCTAAATAAAAATGTACGAGAGTCAGGGACCCTGTAATATTGGTCAGGCTTACTGGGTGCCGGAGGTAAGGAGTCAGGGGACAAGTCACAAGCTTGACTCCGAAAACACATCATCCCCAATGTCTAAAACAGGGGGAATGGCTAAAGGCCTGTGCTGAGGCAGAAGGAAATCCCTGAGCCTCTTTTTTGATTCTGAGAAGTCTTGACTCTCCCACTGAAAATGTTCCCTCGAAGTATGCAAGGTTTCTCCAAATGAATAATCCTCAGGAGGAGATGCAGATGGAATAGATTCCTCAGCATCAGAATTCTCATAGGGAGGCATAGATAATTCCTGATCAGAAGAGGAATCAGAAGAAATAGAAACCTGATCTGAAGATTCATAATCAGTGTCTTGCCTAGGCTTCTTATCAGGAGGGGGATGGGTACTCCTGATCAAGGTAACAAGGCCTTCAGCCATTTTGATCATCTGTCTTTTTTAGGCACAGAGGCCTGTGCACATGGGCTCATGCGTCAGTTTTTTAGTTTTAGAAGTTGCTTTAGTCTTTGGTTTTGCAGCTTTCGTCGGTTTGATATACAAATGTTGAGGTCTGAATACACCCTCAGAAGCCGGTGCCTGCTCAGCGGCTCCGGACCCATCCGAGGGAGATACATCCGTCGGTCCAATACCTTGAGTATCTTGCGGCATGCCGGACTCCACATGGGTATCGGTAGAGGCCTGCGACTCGAAGGTAGCGTGTATCAGGGGCTGCGAAAGTGCCTCACTGAGCACCGTCAAACCGGCGACTGGCTTAGGAGAAGCTTTGTCGTTGGTTTTGGATCTCAACTGCCTTTCTCTGTCCTTTTCTTTGCGTTTTTTATGTACTCCAGTAGTCGGATTACTATCAGACGACATTTCTGGTTAGTTAAATCTGTTTCCACAATACTTTGGCGCAAAAATATACAGACGCTTAATAGTGTGTGTTGGTTAAGTCTAGCACAAAACCGACAGCCAGGCACGTTGTGATCAGGGCCTAGGCAAGGAATGCAGTATAAATGGAAATCCTTATGAGGTATTTGCTTTCCACAAGTAATACAATTATTAACTTTTTTAGACATTGGTAAAAAGCAAGAAAAAAGTTTCCCCAACAGGGTACTTAGCTTTAGTGAAGACTTCGGTTCTGAAACTCAAACTCGAATATTTCAGTAGTCGGCTGACCGGCAATTACAAAATACTTCTGCTTCGGGCACCGCACGGCAAGAAAGACTAAAGAAAATGGCATCAGCTGCACGTTTTATACCCCTGACGACCTGACGTCATGGAAGAGGAGACAGCAACCGACGCAGAACCCAAGACGGGAATTCAGGCCGAGTGAGGGCAGCCTGTCAGCAGATTACCCAAATGTAATGACTGCAACAGTGAAACATGAAGAACATCGATAGATCTGGATTGTCTGCTTTCATCCTTCCTCACAAGTTGGGTATTCAGATCAGATTCTCATCAGACTTTGGCCACTCCAGACTTTGGATACAAAGCTCAGGCTCCTCCCCTTACCCTTAACATCCTGCTACCCATCTAGTTACCTCAGAAAGAGTTTGCCCAAACTATTGGGTAAAGAACCCTATTCTCTAAAGACAAAACAGATTTAGGACTTTTAATTCATTTTCTGCTCTAAAGCCTGAACATATAAACAAACCCAGATAAAAATTAGTGTAGTCAAACAAGGAAAGTACAGTTTTGTACCTACCATAAATGTAGATGTCCGATAGATATGCATCTGCAGTCCTAACATATGGGTTGTCCTGCCTCAGGCAGCCCCTCGGTCGGCCGGATTCCAAAGTCTGGGTCTGGCCTTGGCTGATGTCGCACTTCACCCGACGTCATAGCTGCTGGGGTATAAAGGCATCAGCCGACGCCATTTTCCTCAGTGTTTCTTGCCCCAGATGCCAGGTGCCCTCTAGGAAGGCTAAATTTGGATAAATGCAAATAATTCCAAACAGTAGAGAGCAAAAATTATACATATATATATATATATATATATATATATACATATACACATACACAAAACAAATACACCATAATAATTTCCCCCAGCTAGCTAAAAGAGGGATAGATACCCTAGGAATACCACAGAGGGGAAGGAGGGTGGGTAATCCTGACTGCAGATGCATACCTATCGGACATCTACATTTATGGTAGGTACAAAACTGTACTATGTCCTTCAAGGATGCATCTGCAGTCCTAACATATGGGTAGAATACCATAGCCAAACTGGGGGAGGAGGCACTAAGATAAAGATGGTGTAGTCAAGATCCCTTGCAACACAGCAGTTGCAAAACCTGCTCGGGATCTGGAGTATAAAGGAAGGTTATAATGCTTGGCAAATGTATGCACGGAGCTCCAAGTAGCAGCTTCTAAAATGTCTTTGGTAGCCACTCCTCGTAGGAAAGCTGTAGTGGTGGCTGTAGCTCTTGTGGAATGAGGTCTGATATTTTCAGGAGTTGTCTTTCCATGAAAAGAGTAGCAAAATCAGATGCAATTTCCTATCCATTTTGAGATTGTCTGTTTTGAAATTGCTTTTCCTTGCATTCCTGTTGCATATGCTACCAGAAGTTGGTCAGTTTTTCTGTTGGTTTTAGTTCTGTCCAGATAATAGCGTAATTGTCTCTGCACATCCAAGGTATGTAGCAGTCTTTCCCCCCTGTTCTGTGGGTTGGGGAAGAATGTAGGTAAATGAATTGCTTGGTTCAATGATACTCTGGAGACCACTTTTGGCATAAAGGTAGGGTTGGTTCTCAGAGACACTCTATCCTGATGGAAGATAAGGAAGGGCTGTACTGCCATTAATGCCTGTAATTCAGATACCCTTCTTGCTGAAGTGATTGCTAGCAGGAAAGCAGTTTTCCAAGACAAGAACTGTAAATCTGCTGTTGCTGCTGGTTCAAAAGGGGGCAGTGTTAACTTTTCCAGCACAAAGTTGAGATCCCATGTAGGTAAAGGTGGTTTCCTTGGAGGCTTTACGTTTTTGATTCCTCTCAAGAACTGTCTGAGTAGAGGATGAGAGAAGACAGGAGGATCCATGTTGTATTCTGCTGAGATTGCTGATGCGTGAATCTTAATGGAGGAGTAGGACAGGCCATTGTGGAACAGTTCTGCTAAGTATTCCAGGATGTGTGCTATGTTTGCCAATGAGACATTTTCTCCCTTTGCAGCACTCCAAATGAGGTATCTTTTCCATTTGGCGGAATAAGTTTTCCTTGTGGAGGGTCTGCGAGCCTCCAGGATAATGTCCTTAACCCTCTGAGATAAATCTGGGTTATTTTGTTTTATGTAATATTCCAAGCAGCTAGCTGCAGAGTTTTCAAGTTTGGATGTAGGATCTTGTAGTTGTTCTGTGTTAGAAGTAAGGGACATAGAGGTAGAGGCCATGCGTGTGTCAGACATGCTTCTCAGTAGCGGGTACCAATGCTGCCTCGGCCAGTCTGGAGCTATCAGGATTACCCTTGGCTGATCCTCTTTGATCTTCAGTAGGACTTTGTACATCAAAGTAAGAGGTGGGAATGCATATGCTGTCAGGTTTTTCCAGATGAAGGAAAGGGAGTCCACCCTCCAAGCAAGTGGGTGGTATGCTCTTGTGCAGAATTTCTTCAATTGGTGGTTGTGTGGGGAGGCGAACAGGTCTATCTCTGGTAGTCCCCATTTCTTTGTTATGGTTTTGAAGATATCTGGATGCAGCATCCATTCGTGAGCATCCGTGGTAGTTCTGCTTAAGGTGTCTGCTAGTGAATTTTCTTTTCCTGGTACAAATCTGGCCTGAAGTTGAATGTTGAGATTCAGGGCCACATTCCACAGGTCCACTGCCACCCGGCATAGAGGATATGTGTGTGTACCTCCCTGTTTGTTGATGTACCACATGACTGTGGTATTGTCCGTCCTTATCAGCAGGTGACCTTGTTGAAGGAATGGTCGGAATGCCTGGATTGCATGTTTCACTGCCAGCATCTCCTTTAGATTTATGTGTAGATTCAGCTGGTCTTGGGTCCATAGGCCTTGTATGCACTTGTCCACCATGTGTGCCCCCCAGTCTAGGTCTGAGGCGTCCGTGGTGATGGTCTGGATTGGATGAGGTTTGTGGAAAGGCAGTCCTCTGTTCAACTGACAGGCCTGAGCCCACCACTGGAATTCTTGCTTCAGGCATGGAATTATTGGAATCTGGGCTTCTAGACTGTGCTTGTGTTGAGACCATACATTCCTTAGGTACCATTGCAACTTTCTCATATGCAGCCTGGCATGTGGAATTAATATTATGCAGGATCCCATGTAACCCAGGGCTTGCAGGACTTTCCTTGCAGTAAGCTGAGTTTGTGTTGTTAATGTCATGAAATATACTGGTAGTTGCTTTTGTTTTTCTTCTGTGAGAAAAGCCATCTGAGTTGGTGTATCCAGTTCTACACCCAAGAATGTTATCCTTTGGGATGGTACTAGTCTTGATTTTTGCATGTTGACTGTGTATCCCAAGGCTTGCAACAGCTGTATGACCTTTTCCAAATCTTTTGTTAATTTTGCCTTGTTGTTCGCTTGTATTAGGCAGTCGTCCAGGTATGGATAAATTTGAATTCCCTGAAGCCTGCAATGAGCAATTACTGATGCCAGGCATTTCGTGAATACTCTGGGCGCAGTAGATAAGCCAAAGGGCAATGCTGAGAATTGATAATGCTCTGATCCTGCAAGAAATCTGAGGTGTCTTCTGCAATCTGGTCGTATAGGGACATGCAGGTATGCCTCCTTGAGATCTAGAGTCACCAGCCAAGACTCCTTGCCCAGCATGGGAAGAAGTTGCTGGAGGGTCAGCATTTTGAATTTTGGAACAACGAGGTATGTGTTCAGAGCGGACAAGTCGAGAATAGGTCTCCATTGATTTTCTTTTCTTGGTACAAGGAAAAGCCTGGAGTAAAATCCTTGGCCTTGTTCCATAGGCGGTACCTTTTCTATAGCTCTCATCCTTAGTAAGTTGTTGATTTGTCTTAGGCGTCTGTTTTGGCTTGGTGGTAGGTTTGGCATTCCTCTTTTTTGGTAGAGTGTGGAAGTGAAACCGGTAGCCTTTGTCTATTGTTTGTAAAGTCCATTTGTCTCCTGTAATGTAATGCCAGTTGTGGGAAAATAAAGCTAGTTTTCCGCCCAAGGATGCTTCCAGTTGTTCCTGGTAGGCGGAATCAGAGCCAAGTCATTGTGTCTGCCCTGTGGAAGTGGTTGTAGTTGAATCTGTGGCAGTACTTCTCTGGTTGGTAGGTTGCCACTGGCGTCCCTGTAGGCACCCCTGGATTGACCTCTGCCTCTTGGGCGTCTATTTCTGCCTCTCTGTGCTCTGGAGGTGTCTGGAAAGGACCAATTCTTGAGGCCAATTTCTGCTAAACCTCGGAGGTTGGACCTGTAAGAAATCCTTGACTGTTTGGACAGATTTTGCTTTTTCCTCCACCTTCTTTAGAACCTCCTGTGCAGGGGAGCCAAACAAACTTTGTTTCTCCATAGGAGCATCTAGGAGTTTTGACTTAACATGGTCTGGTAAGGATTGTTCTTTTAACCAGGCATGCCTTGAATCACTGTTCCAGTCATAGCTGATCTAAAGGAAGCCTCCAGTGCATCATAGCCACATTTTAAGAAATGGTTACTGACCTGCTGAGAGTTATGTACCAAATCCTGAAGGGACTTGCGGTCTATAGGTTCAGGAGAGGACAGTTTATTTAGCTGCTCTAACAAAAATTCCTGGTACTGAATCATGTGAAATTGAGAGTTTAAGGGCCGGGCCGAAAGAGTAGCAGAAGTATAAACCTTTTACCCCATCTCTAATGCTCTAGATTCCCTTTCAGAGGAAGAGGATTTTGGCAGAAGCAGCTGCCACACCTTTAGGGCCCTGTGAAATGGTTTCAGGATCTGCAACAGGAGCCTTATACAAATGGTAGTGTGTGTCCGGTACCCTGTAATATCTGTCAGGCTTGGCAGGGGCCGGAGGAAGAGAATCAGGGGCAGTACAGGCATCATTGTATGCATCACCAACAACTGTTAGTACTGGAGGAATGGCTAAAGGCCTATGCTGTGGTAAGTGTAAGAAAGTCCTTAGCCTTTTCCTTGAATCTGAAAAATCCTGGCCCTGCCATTGAAAGTGTTCCCTCAGCATGTAAGGTTTCCCCAAAAGAAAATTCTTCAGGAGGAGAGGCAGAAGGAATGGAGTCTTCTGCATCGGAATCCTCATAAGGAGAGTATGGGCCTTCCTGAGGGTCTGAGATATCTGAGTCATCCGAGGAATAGTCTGTAGAAACAGGTTCGGGGGGTGCAGTCCTAGGCCTCTTATCTGGAGGGGGTTGAGAGGCCCTGTCTGGGTGAGGTTGGGATCCCCTGATCAAAGAAATGAGATCCTCAGCCAGGCTGAGCATTTGAGAACTAGAGGTAGGCCTGTGTGAGGGAGTTTTACCAGGTAAGGCCTTAGAAGATTTAGCTGCTTTAGCCCTGGAAAAAGCCTTGATAGACATAGATGCAGGGGGTCTAGCAGCCCCACGTGCAGGGGTAGATATGTCTAAAGGAATAGTATCTGACAAATCCTGGGTGCTAGCTTCTGTAGGAGCAATTTCAGTAGCCGATTCAACCATGCTCTGTTAAGCCTCGGCTATCGGAGGCCTGCTTTCGGCCGAAGGAAGAACCGAGGACTCTGTTTCAGCCAAAACAGAGACACTCGCGGTTGGCCTAACGGTGGTTTCAGCCGAAACCGCGGACCCCGAGTGTCTGTCCTTTTCCTTGCGCTTTTTAGCTAATTGCGTAGTCGGAGTCTCCGACGGCATTTTGTATGCAAAAGCGGGACCAAAAAACTCCTCTGCAAACTCCGACCGACATCTAAGCGTCCGTCGGTTGAAGGAAGCACAGGCTAAACAAGCTGATACGTCGTGGTCCGGGCCTAAACAAGGAAGGCAGTAAGAGTGGAAATCCTTATGAGGTATTTGTTTCCCACAAGTTAAACAATTATTTACTTTGTCTGACATCGGCTGAGGCAAGAAAGAGTCCCCAGCGGGTACTTAGCTTTTAGAAGTCTTGTAGTAGAAATCTCTGGATCTGACCGACCGGCACTTGCGAACAGCTTCTGCTTGGCACGCGGCAAGAAAGACTGGGGAAAATGGCGTCGGCTGATGCCTTTATACCCCAGCAGCTATGACGTCGGGTGAAGTGCGACATCAGCAGAGGCCAGACCCAGACTTTGGAATCCGACCGAGGGGCTGCCTGAGGCAGGACAACCCATATGTTAGGACTGCAGATGCACCCTTGAAGGACATCCAAGAAATAAAGGAGAGGGGATGGAGGGAGGGAATTGAGGAATGATGGAAGCAAACAGAACAGTTGTGTAAAATCATCATAACCATAGATGTCCTTCTCTTCCGCGTTGCAGTATTCTTTACATCTTGGGATTCACGGCCCACATACAAGCACCTTTTACCACTTCCAGGTACACAGGAACATCGCACGTAGGCCCAGAGGTGGTATCGGCCATAAAAAAGTGACGCTCGCATGTACCAGCCTAAGAACTGAATGCCCCAGGAAGATCATCAGCTTAAGATACAAAGGGAGAACACACATCCAAAGAAAGAATATGAACCAGGGGAAGGTGGGAGGAACAGACTACTGAATCATGGAAGAGGACATCTATGGTTATGGTAAGATTTTACTTAACTATTCTATGTTCTTGCATTCCTATGTTGCAGTATTCTTTACATGACGGAGAATACCACTGCTCATAAGGGGAAAAGGAAGGAGCAGAGGTGCTCTCTACAAAGCCACGTAGAATGGCTATAACAAAACCTGCTCTGGACCTAGAAATGCCATCCAACTTGCAATGTTTAGTAAAGATATGCACAGAAGTCCAAGTAACTGCTTCTAAAATGGTAGTATTCAAAGCCTTGAAAAAAGCAGCCCTGGTAGAGAGCTTCAACAGGAGAAGAAAGGGTCTTACCATGAAAAACAAAAAGAAATTTCCAAGAAATCCAAGTAGAAATAGTCTGCTTGGAAGCAGGCCTTCCCAAAAGACTGAGATGAAAAGATGATCAAATTTCCCGATTACCTTAGTTTTATCCAAATAAAATCGGAGTTGGCTGTGCACGTCCAAGGTGTGTAGGATCCTTTCACTGGAAACTGTGGAGAGGGAAAATTGTGGGCAAATTAATGGACTGATTAAGTGACAACTCATTCGCAACCATTGGCTAAAGGAAGGGTTAAGTACACAAAGAAACCCTGTCCTTATGTAAAAAAGGAAAGGTGGAGATCAAAGCCATCAAGCCTTGTAGTACAGACGCCCTTCTGGCTGAATTAAAGACAAGCAGCAGCACAGTCTTCCAAGTACAATATAGCAAGGTAGCTGCTGCTGCAGGTTCAAAAGGAGCCACAGTGAGCTTTTCCATAGATTAGTATTAGACTAACTACCCTTGTGGGCCATTTTAAGCCTAGCCAATTACCCGATGTGAGAATCAAACCCTGCACCATGAGTCTGGAAAGTAAACACCTTAACCATTATGCCATCCTCCCACCCTGAACAAAATTAAAGTCCCAGGGAGGTTTTATGTGAAGGACACCTTTAAGGAAAAGTTTAACCTCCAATCTAGAGGCCAAAAGGGAGAGAGCAGCAGCCATGCAGAAATAGCTGAAAGGTGAGCTTTAACAAAAGAATAAGCCAACACAACCTTAAAATGTTCAACATAAAATTGAACCAAAGGAATTTCCACATTTAGTGGATCTAGGTTATGACAAAGACACCAGATGGAAAACCCCTTCCATTTGGACAAGTAGGATTTCCTAGCACTGGGTTTCCTGGCCTCCTGCAGCACCCTAAGCACATCCCCAGAGAAAAGGTGTCTGAAAGGAATCAAAAGTTTATCACCCACAGTGTGAGGTGCAGAGTTGACAGCTGAGGGCAAATTAATTATCCCTTGTCGTGTGTGAGGAGATCCATCCTGTGAGGTAACTTGTGATGACTGCCCTTGGCTAAATGCAGAAGAGGGAACCAATGTTGTCTTGGCGAAAAGGGAGTCACCAGCAAGATTTTTGGTTTGTCCTGATGTATCATCAGCAGAACGTTCTGAATAAGAGGGAAGAGGAGAATGCATAGAGAAACATCCACTTTGAAGAGATTAAATAGGACACCCACCTTCCATACCAGAGGACTGGAACTCTGGCACAAAACTTTGGAAGTTGTCTGGTCAAACAGGAAGCAAAAAATCTATTTCAGGTGGAGAATGTCCAGAAACACATCTCTGTGAAGCATTCATTCATGGGAATGAGTCATCATGGAATTGCTCATTTTGGTTGGAAGAGATGTACACTGCCTGTAGAGTGACTTGGTGCAGAGTTGCCAATTCTCACGCCAAAAGAGCTAGCCTGCACAGAAAGTATGGTTTTGTCCTCCCATTTGTTTACATACCACAGAAGTGTGTTGTCTGTAAATAGTTTTAAAGGTCCTGGATGAAAAGCGTATGAAAAGCCTGAAGAGCCAACAGAAGAGCCCTTCTCTCTTTTGTGTCTGTTCGTTCCTCTACTAAGGAGACCACTGGCCTTCTAACTTCATGGATGCAAAGGCTGCCCCCCAACCCATGTCTGAGCCATCTGTCAACAACTCTAATTGGTACAGGAGGATGCAAAGGTATGCCTGGATTCTGAGAACTCTGTTGAACCTGCCAAAGAAGCTCCCTCTTTAGGTAAGGAAGAAGTGGGACAACAAACTCCAGATGGTGTGCATGCTGCATTCAAACTGATTTCAGGTACTACTGAAACTTTCTCATGTAGAGTTTGGCAAGAGGTAGCATGAGAATAGTTGAAGCCATGAAGCTTATAAGCTTAAGAAACTGCTTGGCTGTCAAAGACTGCAGAGGGAGAGAGGCCAATTCGAGATCCGTCTGAACCCTACACACTAGGAAAATGTGGTCCTGTGAAGGAGTGAGCATGAATTTTTTGAAACAGACTGTGAATCCCAACCTTAGCAGAAGAGTAGTGAACAAGATATTGTGATGCAAGGTCTCTGGGAGTGGTGCTTGCAGCAACAAGTTGTCCAGATAGAGG
Source organism: Protopterus annectens (assembly GCF_019279795.1). Lineage (NCBI taxonomy): Eukaryota > Metazoa > Chordata > Ceratodontiformes > Protopteridae > Protopterus > Protopterus annectens. Next base: position 767,539,275 of record NC_056727.1, read on the forward strand.
AAGACCTGTAAGGCCTTGAGTCTGCAGAAAGCAATTACAGGAGCTAAACATTTTGTAAATACCCTTGGTGATGTAGAAAGACCAAAGGATAAAGCACAAAACTGAAAATATGAGGAATCAACAGAAAATCGTAAACATTTTCTGTAAAGGGGATGAATGGGAACATGTAGGTAGGCATCCTTGACATCAAAGGAGGCCAAATAGGCCAGTGGAAGAAAGGAAGCAGAGTTTGGAGGGCAAACAAATAAAAGGTTGGGACCTTCAGGAAGGTGTTGAGGTGAGAAAGGACAGAATGGGTCTCCATGGGCCAGTTTGCCTTAGAACCAGGAACATCCTCGAGTAGAATCCTCTTCCCCTTTCTGACAGTGGACAGTTCCCTGGGATATCAAATTTTGAAGCACCTCTGGGAAGGAAATAAGCTGTTCTCAAGGCGGATGAGGAATTCCCATGAAAGGAGGAAGAGACTTCCAGACCATGAAATATCCTTTGTGGTAATGGACAGAATCCATGAATTGTGAGTGATGTGTTCCCAGACTGGTAAGGAGAGTTGTAAAGCACAGAGAGGGGAAATGTGACCACAGGGAGCCAGGTAGTCACAGACTACCTGGCTTGTTTGCAAAGGACTGCTTTTGGATAGAAGGCTAACAGGGTTTAAAAGGAGCAGGTCTCCTGGCACCCCCTTTCACCTCTGGAAGGAGGAGCACAAGATTGCTTCCTGACAAAAGCAATCTTAACTGGGTACTTCCTTTGGAATTTGGGAAATGAAAACACAAAGATATGTTTTAAATCCTGCAGCTCTTTATCCTTCTCCTCAGGGACGTGAACAAGGTAGCAGCTGCAGTACCAAACAAGGCATTATCTAATGGCGCATCCATTAACTTAGCCTTAAAGTCTTCAGGAAGTGGCTGAAGTCTTAACCAACAGTATCTCCTTAATACAGAGCAAGGGGCAGCTGCCCTGGCAGATGCTTCAGCAGCATCATAACTGCATATACCACTTGGAAAGATGCCCCCAAAACAGAGGAAATCAAAAGATCACATCTGCGGAAGGTCAGAGAGAAGCTGAGTGGCCTGTGAAAGAAGGGTCAAAGCATAGTTATTCATAAGGATTCGATAGTTAATTCCCTTAAAGCAAGAGTAGCTGAAGTGTACACTTTTCCTCCAGCCTTTCCATGGTTTTACTCTCCTTATCTGAAGGGAGAAGAGAATTAGAAGGCAAAAGTTTGAATGGCTTAACAGTAGCTATAAAAACCACCACTGGGTCTGCAACAGGGCATTTCTAAAGGAATTTACAGTTCTCTGGAACTTTATAGAACCTACATGGCTGTTTGGGGGCAGGAGGTTGAGAGTCTTGACTCAGAAGTAAAACTGAGTCTCCAGAAAAGCTGGCAGAACTGCATGCTTAGCAGAAGGTGAATCTTTTTGGAGTAAATCGTAACATCTCCTCTGCACAAGAACTCCCTCATACGAGCAATAGGCTTCAAAGCTATAAAGGCATTAAATTATTTCTGCATAAAGGCCTGGCAGGCAGAGATTCTTGAGGAGATGGATGATGTTTGGTCTTCTGCTTCTTCTTAAGGAGCACTGCAGCCTTGTGAAAGGTAGAGGGATCCTAAGTAGGCCTACATTCTTTAACAGTCGGTACTTCTTTCTGAATCAAGATCTGAGGAATATCTCGAGGGCCTTTCAAAATAATGAGCCTAGGTTTCCCCTGCTCGTCCAAAACAGACATCTGCAAAACCTCCAAGAACATGCCAGTGGCGGACTCCCTGTCTGCTTCTGCTCTGGTACCTGCTGGGGAATCTCCAAACAGAACTCTGGGTCTTCACTGGTCTTGAGAGGGATGTCCAGAATGGGAGGTGCAGGCGAAGCTTCAGGCCTGAGTTTCTTGGCCTTCTTTGCAGGCTAAGCCAGAGGGGCCCGATGTACTCTCCATAATGTTGTACGCTAACCTATTAAGTCTTTCATTCTCAAGGAGAATATTGAGTGAAGGCAGCTATGCAACGTTTTGGGAACAAACTCCTGACACACACACCAGGACTTATGGTTGTGGTTAAGGCATAAACAAAACAGACACTGTGGGTATCTTTATGAGGGATTTCTCTTCCACAATGGCACTTGCCTTTCCTGGATGACATGTAACCTCAGCCGAAAAGCCGTAATAAAAGTAAAAGAAAACTCCAAAGCACTTATCTGAACAGACTTGTACAGCAACCAACAACTCGGACAAGCAGACAAATGGTAGAGGATGGCGTTCCGACTGGCAGCAGAAAAGTTCAGAGTATTGTACATACGGAAGTCACTTTTATGACCACACGTAGGCCCAAAGGTGGTGTCTATGTCCCACGTATCTGGCAGTGGTAAAAGGCTTTTGTACACTGGCCGGACGTCAGGATCATGCAGTGAATCCCTCATTTAAAGAATACTGCAACACGGGAATAGAACATCTACTGTCATTGTTAAGTAAATAACTTTCATATCTGATATTTTCTTTACTATCTGTTCTTCAATGGTTGGGACAGTGTCCAGCTATTTAAGCTCTTGGGAGGTCTCATGGAAGGATATACTGTAGGACAGCTGAACCAAAAGCAGCCCTATCTCTGGAGTACAAGTCCAATTTATAAGAAATGGAGGTATGACATTGGACTAAGTAGCTACGGCACAAATCACAGGAAACACTGGAAAAGAAAGCAGTAGTAGTAGCCACAGATCTAGAGGAGTGGGCCTCGAAAGGTTTGGATAAGCTCAGCCTTTTTCTGTATTCATACAAAATAAGTCAGGTAACCCGTATGGACAGTGTCACCTAAGCAACTCTTTGTCCCAATCTGGCTGTGAAAAAGGAGACTAAGTACAGTGAAATTGACAATGCACGCCTGTCAGGACAGAACTCTGAGACTTTCAGAATCACAGCTTCTTCCCTCCCTTTCGGTTCCTCTGGGAAGTAAAGAGCTGTATTTCAATAACAGAAAGGTTTCTCCCATATCTTGCTCACTTCTGTAGCATCTCTAAGTTTAAGTCTGAAGAGTGTCAAGCCCTCGTAAGGGGCAACAACAAAGTGCTCCATGAATTCAAACAAGTGCATTCAAGCATGTCTCTTCATGCCTATGCTGGTGCCTGCAGCTGTTAAAACATCCTCAGTCACCTTAGAAATCAGGAGCATTGATGCATTTAAAAGGAATGGTGACCAACTGAATCCACAGACTACTGCTCCACTGCAGAAATGGAACCAGACAGAGAGAGATCGAGAAGTTTCATAAAATTGCTCAGGAAACGGGTCATGTGTACCAGGTAGCTCAGCCCCCTCGGTGTGAAGGTAGCTGAATCAAACCTGCTTTCCAAATTTATCCGGTGCTCCCTTGTTAGGGGGATGGACAGAACAGCTTTTCTTAGCAAGCTCCTTTTTGATGGCTGCCACCACCGTGAAATTAACTGCGGAACCCTTGCTCCAATGCAAGCAATCTTTGGGAGATACCAAGAAAGTACAGTTGTGTACACTTACCATAAATGTAGATGTTCGAGTGTATTCACTGTTGCAGTCATTACATTTGGGTAATCTGCTGGCAGGTTGCTCTCAGTCGGCTTGATTAAAGTCTTGGGTCCTGTGTCAGATGATGTCCTTTCTTCCATGACCTCAGGTCGTCAGGGGTATAAAACATGCAGCCGACGTCATTACATCAGTTTTTCTTGCCTCAGATGTCAGGTGTCCCCCAATGGGGAGCAAATAAACACAAAAACACAAAAGTATACCTCCAACCAAAAGCAAATATACAAAAAGGCTTTTAAGCATAGTAAAGGAAAGCGGAGGTAAAGTCAGAAAAATCTAGGGGGCTGGAGGGAGGGTAACCAGGACTGCAACAGTGAATACACTCGAACATCTACATTTATGGTGAACGGTACTATGTTCTTTGTGTTTCACTGCTGCAGTCATTACATTTGGGAAGATTCCCAAAGCTATGGTTGGGAGGAGGAGTTTATACAGCATTAGGGTCAGCTATAAGGCCCTGCAAGACAGCAGTGGCAAAGCCAGCTCTGGATTTAGAGAAAATTGGTAAATGATAATGCTTGGTGAAAGTATGCACAGAACTCCAGGTAGCAGCTTCTAGAATATTCCTGGTAGGGACACCTCTGAGAAAGGCTGCAGAAGTAGATGCAGCCCTGGTGGACTGAGATTTGATCCCCTGGGGGATAGGTTTTCCATGGTGCTTATAGCAGAAATGAATGCAATGGCTTATCCATTTAGAAATGGTTTGTTTTGAAACAGACTTCCCCTCTGCCCCTGCAGCAAATGCTACCAGCAACTGTTGAGATTTTCTTCGGGATTTTGTCCTGTCCAAGTAGAATCTTAGTCGTCTGTGCACATCCAAGGAATGCAGAACCTGTTCCCCTTTGCTCTGTGGATTGGGAAAGAAGTTTGGCAAATGAATGGACTAATTAAGAGTCACACTGGAAACCATCTTGGGCATGAAGGATGGACTGGTCCTGAGAGATATCCTGTCCGCGTGAAAGATGATGAAAGGCTCCACTGCCATAAGGGCCTGTAATTCAGATATCCTCCTAGCTGAAGTGATTGCTAAAAGGAAAGCTGTCTTCCAAGAAAGAAATTTTAAGTCTGCAGTAGCATCTGGCTCGAAAGAAGGTAGAGTGAGTTTCTCCAAAACAAAGTTAAGGTCCCAGGCAGGGGTTGGAGCTCTCCTGGGTGGTCTCAAAGTTTTTTGCCCCTCTGAGATACTGCTTGAGCAGAGGATGAGAGAAGATGGGTGGTTCCATGTTATAGTGAGCTGAAATAGCTGAGGCTTGGATTTTAATGGAGGAAAAAGACAGGCCCTTGTGAAGCATCTCAGTTAAGTATTGCAAAATCTGAGGTAAATTGGGCACCGCTGTGCTCACCCCTAAAGATTGGTTCTAGGCACAATCTTTTCCATTTGTCAGCATAAGATTTTCTAGTACTAGGTCTCTGCCTCCAAGATGACATCCATCACAGGTTTGCTGAGGGATGACAAGGGTGAATTTAAGTGATTAGCCAGGCTGCAAGGTTTAATGTTGGAAGCTGAGAATGCAGAATTTGATTCTCCTGCAGAGACAGCAGGGAAGGGGTCTGAGGCAGGTGCCATGGAGATATTTGCAACACACTGTGCAGGAGGGGGTACCAGTGTTGGCGCTGCCAGTCTGGAGCAATCAAAATCATCCTTGGTTTATCCTGTTTGACTTTTAGTACAACTTTGGAGAGAAGAGGCAGAGGGGGAAAGCGTAGACTGATAGATTTTTCCAGTTGAAGGACAGAGCATCCACTTTCTAGGCTTGTTTGTGGGGAGTCCTTGTGCAAAACTTGTCCAACTGGTAGTTCTGGGGGGTGGCAAATAGATCTATGTCTGGGATCCCCCACTTGTTTGTCAACATGTTGAAAATCCGTCGTTCCAGTTTCCACTCGTGTGGGTCCATGAGGTTTCTGCTAAGTCCATCTACCAGTGTATTCCATTTTCCTGGCAGGAATTGAGCTTGTAGATGCACTTGGTAGCTCAAGGCTGTGTTCCACAATGCCATGGCTAGTGTGCAGAGGGGCTAGGAATGTGTACCTCCCTGCTTATGTACCACATAACCGTGGTGTTGTCAGTCTTTACCATTAGATGTCCTAGAAGAATGTAGTCCTTGAAGGCTGTCAGAGCATTCTGTACAGCTAACATTTCTTTTTGATTGATATGTAGGTGCATTTGATTTGGGTTCCATTTGCCCTGAATGCACTTCCCTGCCAGGTGAGCCCCCCAAGCATAATCTCATGCATCTGTAGTTAGGGTTTGGGCGGCAGGGGGTAGTGTAAATGGTAATCCCTTGTTTTGGTGGCAGGCTTCGGCCCACCATAGGAACTCCAGGCGTAGGCAAGGTAGGATATGAATTGTTTCCAGGCTGTGACAATGTTGACTCCATAGACTTTTTAGATACCACTGTAGTTTCCTCATATGCAGTCTTGCATATGGAATTAGAAGAATGCAGGAGACCATGAACCCCAAGGCTTGCAGTATTTGTCTTGCAGACAGCAGGGTTTTTGTGACCACTTGTCTGAAGTAAGTTACCAAATTATTTTGCTTCTCTGGTGCGAGGAAAGCCATCTGGGCAGTTGTATCCAAGCTTGCACTCAGGAATGTAATGTGTCGACAGGGTACCAGTTGTGATTTCTTTTCGTTTATGGTGTACCCTATTCAAGTTGGAATCCTTTTTACAAATGTCAGATGATTTAAAAGTATGCCCTGGTTTTCTGCCTGAATTAGACAATCATCCAGGTATGGATATATTTGAATATTTCTTTGCCTGCAAAATGCAATAACTGGAGCTAGGCACTTTGTTAATACCCTGGGCGCAGTAGACAAGCCAAAGGGCAGTGCAAAGAACTGATAATGCAAGTAGCCTGCTTTGAAGCGTAGGTACCTTCTCTGCAAGATGCCCTGATTGGGATGTGCAGGTATGCTTCTTTTAAATCTAGAGTTGCCAACCAGGCGTCTTTGCCTAGCATACGAAGTAACTGGTGAAGAGTCAGCATCTTGAATTTTGGAATCTCCAGAAAGGTGTTTAGGGCAGACAGGTCCAGGATTGGACGCCATGATTTGTCTTTTCTGGGTACCAGGAAAAGCCTTGAATACAAACCTTGTCCCTTTTCCTCTTCTGGCACCAGTTGAAAAGCCCCCATGCTTAAGAGAGAAGGTACTTTAAGCCTCTGCCCACTGATTCGGGGGCAGGTCTGGCCACCCGTTTGGTGTTGGCAACATGTGGAAATGAAATCTGTATCCCTGGGACACTATATTTAAAACCCATTTGTCCTGGGTTATGAGTTCCCAGTTCTTTGCATGAAGAGCAATCTTTCGCCCCAAAGGGGCGGTTGAAAGATAAGTGTTTGCAATTTTAAAAGGAAGTCACTGAGATCGTTTGCTGTAGGGGGGTGTCTTATTTCCAGATTTGGAAGTGGAGGCCCCCCACTGCTTAGCTCTGAGAGTACCCTGGGACTGAAACCTGGTGTTTTTGCTGCGTCTGGGTTTGGCTGGAGAGGATCTGGAAGGGGCTGGAAAGGACCAATTCTTAGTTGGCCAATGCCTACTAAACCTTGGAGGTTGCACTTGTAAGAAATATTTTACAGTTTGCATATATTTAGCTTTATCTTCCATCTTTTTTTAGAACTTCTTCAGCCTTACTGCCAAACAGGCGGTCCAGATTTAAAGGAGCACCCAACAATTTAGCTTTAACATGATCATGCAAAGATTGCTCCTTAAGCCAAGCATGCCTTCTAAGCACAGGCCCAGTAACAGCAGCCCTGCAGGAGGCCTCTAAAGAATCAAAACCACATTGCAAAGTATGTTTTCCAAATTGTTCAGCAGAATGCATTAAATCCTGTAAATCTTTATTCTCCATACAGTCAGGAATCAACATAATTTTCTGTTTAAGCAGTCCAATAATGAGCTGTTGATATTTTAACATATGAAACTGGCAGTTTAATGCTCCGATTGCCAAGGTCGCAGAAGTATAAAGCTTCTTACCCCATCTATCCAGCGCCCAGGAATCTCGATCAGAAGGGGTAGGATTTTTAGCAGTAGAAGCCTTAATGCCCTTGGGCTCCTGAGAAATGGTTTCTGGATCTCCAACAGGATTTTTTAAAAGGAACTTCTTGGACTCAGGAACCCTGTAGTATCTGTCAGGTTTACTAGGAGCCGGAGGCAGGGAATCAGGGGCCAAACTAGATTCCGTGAACACAACAACGTCTAGTGCAGGAGGTACAGCCAAAGGCCTATGGTGAGGTAGAAGCAGGAAATCCCTAAGCCTCTTTTTTGAATCAGAAAATTCCTGGCTTTCCCAATGGAAATGCTCCCTCAAAGCATGTAAAGTTTTCCCAAAAGAAAAGTCCTCAAGAGGGGAAGCAGAGAGAATGGAGTCCCTCTGCATCAGAATCTTCATAAGTAGGTATGGACAAATCCAAGTCATCAGAAGAGTCAGAAGAAACAATCCTGATCAGAAGATACATAATCAAGTTCAGCCCTAGGGGGGGTATGACTACCACTGATTAGAGAAATTAGATCTTCAGCCATTTTTATCATTTGTTTTTTATGCATAGGGGCCTGAACATGTGGCCTGAGCATCGGTTTTTTAGACATGGATTGAGATTTAGGCCTTAGTAATGAAGGCAGTGTTGACTTAATATGCAAGTCTGTAGGCCTGAACACACCCTCAGAAGCCGGTGCCTGCACAGCGGCTCCGGACCCATCCAAGGTAGAGACATCTGTGGGTTCCATTGGTGAAGCATCTCGTGGCATCTCTGAATGGGTCTCAGTAGAGGCCTGTGAATCTGAAGTAACGGGCATCAGGGGCTGCAAAAGCGCCTGAGTACTGGCAACTGGCTTAGAAGCGTTGTCGGCAGTTTTGGACCTTGGTGGCCTGTCTCTATCTTTTTTTCGTTATCCCAGTAGTCGGAAGGCTAATCGACGACATTTCTGGATAATTAAAAAGAGAACTGAAATAATTAGAGGCAAAAATGTACCGACAGATAGTGCGCTGATTAAATAAAGCACAAAACCGACAGCAAGGTACATAGTGGTCAGGGCCTAGGCAAGGAATACAGTACGAATGAAAATCCTTATGAGGTATTTTCTTTCCACAAGTAATGCAATTATTAACTTTTATTGACATCGGTAAGGAGAAAGAAAAAGTTTCCCCAACGGGGTACTTCACTTTAAGTTGAAGACTTCGGTTCTGAAACTCTAAAACGAAAATTTCAGGAGTCGGCCGACCGGCACTTGCGAACTGCTTCTGCTTCGGGCACCGCACAGCAAGAAAGACTGATGTAATGATGTCGGCTGCATGTTTTATACCCCTGACGACCTGACGTCATGGAAGAAGAGACAACATCTGACGCAGGACCCAAAACTTTGTTAATCAGGCCGACTGAGGGCAACCTGCCAGCAGATTACCCAAATGTAATGACTGCAACAGTGAAACACGAAGAACATCTTGTTTAGCTTGCCTGGGATAGGTTCAGCCGTGTTTGGTTCCTTCCATTTCAAGATAAGGGTGACCATCTTGTCCACATGTGGGACTACCAAAGAAGTAGCTGGGCTGGTCCCAAAAGCCTCAAGAAAATGCGACTCCTCCTGGGAGAGAATTCAGAGGACCACTCACCTTTCCATCTCAAAACTTCCAGGATCTCTCTAAACAAAAAAATCTTTAAAGGGGGATTGGGGGACCCTTCCCTTTAATCAAAGTCAGTATCTTCAGCTCCTGATGGAAATCAATGTGCCTTTTCTTGCACACATGCTACAGAGAGTAGCTTCTCCTGTGGGAAGCTCAGGAGAAAACTATGATGAAGAATGGGAGTCCTAAAAGCGGACTGTCTGAAAGCTTGACAGATAAGGCTGTATGACGAAATACAATGAGCAGTATCAGGACCCCAAGGTTACATTATGAGGGATGGATGGACCGAGTGGGGAAGGGAAAACCATTCACCAGAAAGAACGGTACTCTAAGGCTTTGAATGGCAAAATCAAAGGAGGGCCAGAGACCACTCTGGAAGGACCAGAAGCCTCTACTCCAGACTAATCCTGGTTTCCAGCTTGGCCTGGCTCCAACACCAAGCTGTCTAGTGCAAGCAGACCAAGAGAGATTACTCCAAAAACTCGGGAGTCAATTCAGACCCCCAAATCCAGCATAGATGCTTTGTCCCACAAATCCTTCAGGATGCAAGCTACTCGGAACTGGCCAGGATCAGATCAGACAAGCAGTCAGAGTTGAAGAATACCTGTTTCTTGGATCTTCCTTGGACAGACCTTGGGTAAAACTCTGGTCCACGGGCTCTAAATCTGAGGGATGCATCAAGGCAGGAGCAACATGATGAGAAAGGCCCATGTTTATGAACAGGGCCCCAGCCAGGATAAGCCCCATCATTCACATCATTCTATTCTTGTTAGTTTTGGATAGACTCCTGGTAAACTGTATTGATCAGAGGAACGAGGCAGTGGACAGCGGCCTCAAATATCAAAAGTCATTTCCTGTAGGAAAGTACATTATCTGGGAAAAATCATCTCTGGTGAGGATCTTTGTTCCAATAACAGAGGGGTATTGGATCAGAGACTGAGGCCAGATTAGAAGATTTTGGAAGTTTTGGTGCCTGAGTCACAGATGCAAAGAACGGTCCAGAGATGACTTCCTATATCTAGAGTATTCTTTTTTTCCTTTGGTCTGTTGCTACTCTTCTCTCCCTTGTATCAGTCAAAAGGGACAAGTCTCCTGCAAGACCCTTTGAAAGGAGCTTGTTCTCTATTTTTTATGATGGCCTGACAACCAGAAATCAGTGCAGACAGGCACATTTAGTATATAAATTCAAAATGGGGATCTAGTGGCCACAGGCCACGCAATTCTTGAAGTCAAAAGGTTTATCAGCCATACTGTAAAACAAACACGGCAAACACTACAGACACAACAGGAAACTAATGTTAATATTAATTCTCATACTAGAACTTCTACTAAATCGTACACAAAAATGAGACAGAGAAACTAGTGCTATCAAAAAAGGTAGAAAGGGCATGAAAGTACAGTTGTGTGCACTTACCATAAATGTAGATGTTCGAATGTATTCACTGTTGCAGTCATTACATTTGGGTTATCTGCTTGCAGGTAGCCCTCAGTCAGCCTGATTAACAAAGTCTTGGGTCCTGCGTCGGTTGCTCTCTCTTCTTCTGTGACATCAGGGGTATAAAATATGCAGCCGACATCATTACATCAGTTTTTCTTGCCCCAGATGTCAGGTGCCTCATTAATGGGAAGCAATTAAATCGATAAATATACAAGGTTATACCTCAAACAAAAAAGCAAATACACCAAAAAGCTTTTAAGCATTAAAAAGTAGAGAAGAGGTATAACCAAAAGTAGTCAGGGGGCTGGAGGGAGGGTAACCAGGACTGCAACAGTGAATACACTCGAACATCTACATTTATGGTAAGTGTACACAACTGTACTATGTTCTTCGTGTTTCACTGTTGCAGTCATTACATTTGGGTAGATTCCCAAAGCTAAGGATGGGAGGAGGAATTTAGAAAGCATTAGGACCAGCTATAAGGCCCTGCAAAACTGCAGGGGCGAAGGCAGCTCTGGATTTAGAGAAAATTGGCAAATGGCAATGCTTGGTGAAAGTATGTACAGAACTCCAGGTAGCAGCTTCTAGGATGTCCCTGGTAGGTACGCCTCTGAGAAAGGCTGTAGAGGTAGATGCAGCCCTGGTTGAGTGGGATCTGATCCCCTTGTGGGATAGGTTTTCCATGGTGCTTACAGCAGAAGTGACTGCAATGGCCTATCCATTTGGAGATAGTTCGCTTTGAAATAGCCTTCCCCTCTTGTCCCTGCAGCAAATGCCACCAGCAGTTGTTCAGATTTCCTTTGAGGTTTAGACCTGTCCAAGTAGAATCCAAGTTGTCTATGTATGTCAAAGGATTGCAGTATCAGTTTCCCTTTGTTCTGTGGTTTAGGAAAGAAGGTAGGCAAATGAATGGACTGACTAAAGGCCACACTGGATACCACCTTTGGCATGAAAGAGGGATTGGTCCTGAGGGACACCCTGTCCGCATGAAAGATGATGAAAGGCTCCACTGCCATAAGGGCCTGTAGTTCAGATCTTTCTTGCTGAAGTGATGGCTAAAAGGGAAGCTGTTTTCCAAGAAAGGATTTTTAAATCTGCAGTCGCAGCTGGCTCAAAAGGAGGAAGGGTGAATTTCTCCAATACAAAGTTAAGGTCCCAGGCTGGAATTGGAGCTCTTCTGGGTGGTCTTAAATTTTTGGCCCCTCTGAGGAACTGCTTGAGCAGTGGAAGAGAG
>NC_056727.1:767551610-767577937 GCF_019279795.1 Protopterus annectens
GCAAGATAAAAATCTGGATTGTCTGGACTTTCATTCAGGCCGACTGAGGGCAACCTGTCAGCAGATTACCCAAATGTAATGACTGCAACAGTGAAACACGAAGAACATCGATAGATCTGGATTGTCTGCTTTCATCCTTCCTCACAAGTTGGGTATTCAGATCAGATTCTCATCAGACTTTGGCCACTCCAGACTTTGGATACAAAGCTCAGGCTCCTCCCCTTACCCTTAACATCCTGCTACCCATCTAGTTACCTCAGAAAGAGTTTGCCCAAACTATTGGGTAAAGAACCCTATTCTCTAAAGACAAAACAGATTTAGGACTTTTAATTCATTTTCTGCTCTAAAGCCTGAACATATAAACAAACCCAGATAAAAATTAGTGTAGTCAAACAAGGAACCAAGAAATAAAGAAGAGGGGATGGAGGGAGGGAACTGAGGAATGATGGAAGCAAACAGAACAGTTGTGTAAAATCTTATGACCATAGATGTCCTTCTCTTCCGCGTTGCAGTATTCTTTACATCTGGGATTCACGGCCCACATACAAGCACCTTTTACCACTTCCAGGTACACAGGAACATCGCACGTAGGCCCAGAGGTGGTATCAGCCATAAAAGTGACGCTCGCATGTACCAGCCTAAGAACTGAATGCCCCAGGAAGATCATCAGCTTAAGATACAAAGGGAGAACACACATCCAAAGAAAGAATATGAACCAGGGGAAGGTGGGAGGAATAGACTACTGAATCATGGAAGAGGACATCTATGGTTATGGTAAGATTTTACTTAACTATTCTATGTTCTTGCATTCCTATGTTGCAGTATTCTTTACATGACGGAGAATACCACTGCTCATAAGGGGAAAAGGAAGGAGCAGAGGTGCTCTCTACAAAGCCACGTAGAATAGCTCTAACAAAACCTGCTCTGGACCTAGAAATGCCATCCAACTTGCAATGTTTAGTAAAGATATGCACAGAAGTCCAAGTAACTGCTTCTAAAATGGTAGTATTTAAAGCTTTGAAAAAAGCAGCCCTAGTAGAGAGCTTTAACAGGAGAAGAAAGGGTCTTACCATGAAAAACAAAAAGAAATTTCCAAGAAATCCAAGTAGAAATAGTCTGCTTGGAAGCAGGCCTTCCCAAAAGACTGAGATGAAAAGATGATCAAATTTCCTGATTGCCTTAGTTTTATCCAAATAAAATCTGAGTTGGCTGTGCACATCCAAGGTGTGTAGGATCCTTTCACTGGAAACTGTGGAGGGGGAAAAATTGTGGGCAAATTAATGGACTGATTAAGTGACAACTCATTCACAACCATGGGCTAAAGGAAGGCAGCTCTTTACTCTTCTCCTCAGGGATGTGAACAAGGTAGCAGCTGCAGTACCAAACAAGGCATTATCTAATGGCGCACCCACTAACTTAGCCTTAAAGTCTTCAGGAAGTGGCTGAAGTCTTAACCAACAGTATCTCCTTAATATGGAGCAAGCAGCATCATAACTGCATATACCACTTGGGAAGATGGCCCCAAAACAGAGGAAATCCAAAAGATCACATCTGCGGAAGGTCAGAGAAGCTGAGTGGCCTGAGAAAGAAGGGTCAAAGCATAGTTATTCATAAGGATTCGATAGTTAATTCCCTTAAAGCAAGAGTAGCTGAAGTGTACACTTTTCCCCCAGCCTTTCCATGGTTTTACTCTCCTTATCTGAAGGGAGAAGAGAATTAGAAGGCAAAAGTTTGAATGGCTTAACAGTAGCTATAAAAACCACCACTGGGTCTGCAACAGGGCATTTCTAAAGGAATTTACAGTTCTCTGGAACTTTATAGAACCTACATGGCTGTTTGGGGGCAGGAGGTTGAGAGTCTTGACTCAGAAGCAAAATTGAGTGTCCAGAAAAGCTGGCAGAACTGCATGCTTAGCAGAAGGTGAATCTTTTTGGAGTAAATCGTAATATCTCCTCTGCACATCAGTAACCTGTGAGCAGTCCCACTTGAACTCCCTCATACGAGCAATAGGCTTCAAAGCTATAAAGGCATTAAATTATTTCTGCATAAAGGCCTGCCAGGCAGGCAGAGATTCTTGAGGAGATGGATGATGTTTGGTCTTCTGCTTCTTCTTAAGGAGCACTGCAGCCTTGTGAAAGGTAGAGGGATCCTAAGTAGGCCTACATTCTTTAACAGTCGGTACTTCTTCCCGAATCAAGATCTGAGGAATATCTCGAGGGCCTTCCAAAATAATGAGCCTAGGTTTCCCCTGCTCGTCCAAAACAGACATCTGCAAAACCTCCAAGAACATGCCAGTGGCAGACTCCCGGACTGCTTCTGCTCTGGTACCTGCTGGGGAATCTCCAAACAGAACTCTGGGTCTTCACTGGTCTTGAGAGGGATGTCCAGAATGGGAGGTGCAGGCGAAGCTTCAGGCCTGAGTTTCTTGGCCTTCTTTGCAGGCTAAGCCAGAGGGGCCCGATGTACCCTCCATAATGTTGTACGCTAACCTATTAAGTCTTTCATTCTCAAGGAGAATATTGAGTGAAGGCAGCTACGCAAGGTTTTGGGAACAAACTCCCGACATACACACCAGGACTTATGGTTGTGGTTAAGGCCTAAACAAAACAGACACTGTGGGTATCTTTATGAGGGATTTCTCTTCCACAATGGCACTTGCCTTTCCTGGATGACATGTAACCTCAGCCTGAAAAGCAGTAATAAAAGTAAAAGTAAAAGAAAACTCCAACAAGGCACTTATCTGAACAGACTTGTACAGCAACCAACAACTCGGACAAGCAGACAAATGGTAGAGGATGGCGTTCAGACTGGCAGCAGAAAAGTTCAGAGTATTGTACATACGGAAGTCACTTTTATGACAACACGTAGGCCCAAAGGTGGTGTCTATGTCCCACGTATCTGGCAGTGGTAAAAGGCTTTTGTACACTGGCCGGACGTCAGGATCATGCAGTGAATCCCTCATGTAAAAAATACTGCAACACGGGACTAGAACATCTACTGTCATTGTTAAGTAAATAACTTTCATAGCTGATATTTTCTTTACTATCTGTTCTTCAATGGTTGGGACAGTGTCTAGCAATTTAAGCTCTTGGGAGGTCTCATGGAAGGATACACTGTAGGACAGCTGAACCAAAAGCAGCCCTATCTCTGGAGTACAAGTCCAATTTATAAGAAATGGAGGTATGACATTGGACTAAGTAGCAACGGCACAAATCACAGGAAACACTGGAAAAGAAAGCAGTAGTAGTAGCCACAGATCTAGAAGAGTGGGCCTCGAAAGGTTTGGATAAGCTCAGCCTTTTTCTGTATTCATACAAAATAAGTCAGGTAACCCGTATGGACAGTGTCACCTAAGCAACTCTTTGTCCCAATCTGGCTGTGAAAAAGGAGACTAAGTACAGTGAAATTGACAATGCACGCCTGTCAGGACAGAACTCAGACTTTCAGAATCACAGCTTCTTCCCTCCCTTTTGGTTCCTCTGGGAAGTAAAGAGCTGTATTTCAATAACAGAAAGGTTTCTCCCATATCTTGCTCACTTCTGTAGCATCTCCAAGTTTAAGCCCGAAGAGTGTCAAGCCCTCGTAAGGGGCAAAAAAAAGAGCTCCATGAATTCAAAGTGCATTCAAGCATGTCTCTTCATGCCTATGCTGGTGCCTGCAGCTGTTAAAACATCCTCAGTCACCTTAGAAATCAGGAGCATTGATGCATTTAAAAGGGATGGTGACCAACTGAGTCCACAGACTACCGCTCCACTGCAGAAATGGAACCAGAGAGAGAGAGAGATCGAGAAGTTTCATAAAATTGCTCAGGAAACGGGTCATGTGTACCAGGTAGCTCAGCCCCCTCAGTGTGAAGGTAGCTGAATCAAACCTGCTTTCCAAATTTATCCGGTGCTCCCTTGTTAGGGGGATGGACAGAACAGCTTTTCTTGGCAAGCTCCTTTTTGATGGCTGCCACCACCGTGAAATTAACTGCAGGACCCTTGCTCCAATGCAAACAATCTTTGGGAGATACCAAGAAAGTACAGTTGTGTACACTTACCATAAATGTAGATGTTCGAGTGTATTCACTGTTGCAGTCATTACATTTGGGTAATCTGCTGGCAGGTTGCTCTCAGTCGGCTTGATTAAAGTCTTGGGTCCTGCGTCAGATGATGTCCCTTCTTCCATGACCGCAGGTCGTCAGGGGTATAAAACATGCAGCCGACGTCATTACATCAGTTTTTCTTGCCCCAGATGTCAGGTGTTCCCCAATGGGGAGCAAATCAACACAAAAACACAAAAGTATACCTCCAACCAAAAAAAAAAAAAAAAAATCTTGCTTTTTTCCCACTTTTCTGAGATTTAAAAAAGTTCATTTACAGGCTTGCTGTTCTTGAACTGTTTGTAAGTTTCTGTGAGGCCATTTTTTGCTTGGGCTAAAGGAAAGTCTCTCTGTTGATCAGTGGCAGTGAAAAACATTGAGCAGCCTTTCTGCCCCCGTGGGAGTGGTTACTGACTTGAAACTGTAGTTTTATTGGCCATTCTGGGTCAATTCCAAAACTCCTTCATCTTCCTCTCTTAAAACCCTCTTTTGCGTGGTTTTGCGTGGTTTTGTGCATAAGCGCAACAGTGGGCAACAACGCCTAATTGGGTTTAAACTATTCCTGGCTCCACAAAGTCTGCTCTTCACTTTTTCCCTTAGAACTGCTCTATCTCTCAATTTAAACACCATATTCTCATTCTAAGGCCCTTCACTGGTCCAATTAAGTAATCCTACAAGTTAGCACTATTAAACCATAAGCACTACTTACTCTTATAATCTCTCACGATTACCCTGTCCTCTATTGGTCCGTCTTAAATTCAGTTTCCCTATTACTCTAGCATGTCCAAAGGTCAGTCAATGGTTTCCTCTCCAGTCCAGCTGGTGAATCTGGGAATTTTGAGGCAATGTTACAACTGTCTCATGTACACGGACAACCCTCTCCTCTTCCAAACAGGTTCAAATATATGTGAGAGATGCAACTATTTAGCCAAACTGGAGGCTGAGCTCTCTCATCTCAAAACTGATGTAACCAGTCAGGAGGAGAAGGTAACCTCACACAACACAATTCCAATATCACATAGTCCCACCACATCAGCGAACCACACACATAAATACACAAAAACATATTCGGAGGCTCTAAATAAAAATCTACCTAAGCAACAGAGACCTCCAAAGCAGACATCCAAGCAAATGCTACCTCAAAACAAAACACACACAACACATAACCCACAAAGTCAGTGTGCCAAGCAGCCACAGCCCTTAAGGCTGAATAACACACCTGATACTCTTGTTATAGGTGACTCTATTGTCAGACACACTGACGTCCCACTCACCAGGCTGAATAAAGAGAAGGTCACAGTGAGCTGCCTGTCGGGCGCTAGGATCCGCCACATAACGCATAAGCACTCAGGTCACTCCAAAGCAAATACAAATATGACTCATTCATTGTACATGCTGGTGTGAATGACCTGAGGCACCTCCCTGGACTACATGAAGAGACATAGAGGAGCTCTCTGATCATGTAGCCAGGCTGGTATGACCCTGACCTTGAGCAGCATCTTACCCTCACCTAGAATGATGCCACAGTACAAAGACAAAATGATCAATTTTAACAATTGGCTAAAATTTTGGTGTCATTCAAAGGGGATCCAGTGTCTGTCAGCCTGGGATGACATGCTCGACAAGCCACGTTGCTTAGGGACGGCTTGCACCTGCCACCACTGGGCTTTGGGATATTGGCAAAGGCTCTTGCCACCCCCATAGTGCCTTTTTTAGGCAAGGCTCAAAAGTCAAACCCACCCCCACAGAGAGCACAAGGAACAAGAAACTAAGGGTAATGCTGCTAAACGCCAGAAGTCTTAACCTCAAGATGCACGCACTCGAAGCTCTCCTCAGTATGGAGAACATCGACATCTGTGCAGTGACAGAAACCTGGTTCAAGGCTCCAAAGAGCACCCCAGCACTACCAGGCTATACCTCATATCATGCTTTTCGGCCCCAAAACCCGGACCAAACCACAAAAGGAGGGGGAGTGTCCATATTTATCAAGGATATCCACACCTCCAGGTTAGTGGCATTGCACGAAGTATCGGAGACCATCCATGTGCAACTAACAGTGGGCAAGACTGCTTTTCAGTTTATAGCATCCTACAGACCACCCTCTCAAAGTCAGGAATCCCATTCGGCTTTCCTGAAAACATTGGAGAACATGAAGATCTCTCCGAACACCATTATATTGGGTGACTTCAACTACCCAAACATTGACTGGAAGCACTACTCAAGCCCCAGCACCTTGGCCCAGAGATTCCTGGAAATTATAAACTCAAATGCTATGGAACAGCTAGTCACCACTCCCACAAGAGGGGACAACATACTAGACCTGATCATTACCAACATGGGGACTCTATGCTCCACACCAGAAGTATATCCCTCATTGGTAAGATCAGACCACAAATTAATTTCACTGGATGTCCACATCCCGACTCCACCGCCGGCCCAGAAAACCACAGTGAAAAACTTCTCAAAGCGAACTTCTCACTTCTCAAAACCGAAGTGGAATCCTTCAAGGCCACAGGGCCAGTGGAAACTACAGCCCAAACTGCAGAATCCTATATAAATGCATTCTACAAACATCTCCAGGAATGCATGGATCATGCTATCCCAAACAAAACCAAGACCCAATCATCCAAAGGCAGGCGTCCAGTCTGGTGGACCCCTGCCATAAATAAACTGTAGAATAGAAGGAGGAAGCTACTACATGATAGAGCAAAATCCCTAATAGGGAAGGCATCTCTGATCAGTACTAGCAAAAATTACAATCCCTCATAAAATCCTCCAAGGCCAGCTTGAGAAAAATTGCACAGGACACCAAAGACAATCATAAGGCTTTTTCAGTTATGTTAGAAACTTGGGATGCAACTCCCAGACTTGTTCTGAGTTGATTCTAAACGACAAAAAATACACTGAACCCACAGACATCGCCAATATCCTGGCAGACAGGTTCAGTGCGAACTTCTCCACCCCCTCCCCCCCCAAAGAGCAAATATCTATCCCGGCAGAGGGCTGCCTCCCAAACATCTCAGATGCTCAGGTGAAAGCTGCCCTCTCCAAAGCAAAAAACACTGCTTCCATGGGACCAGATGGCGTCCCAGGCTGCGTCCTACATGAACTACAAGAGGAACTAATCCCTCAAATAAAACAGCTATACAATCTCAGCCTCACTACAGGATATGTGCCCACAGAATGGCGTACAGCAACAGTGGTCCCACTCCACAAAGGTGGAGCATCTAGGACCCTGGAAACTATCGCCCATAAGCCTGACTAGCTTAGTCTGCAAGGCTATGGAGAGGATCATCATGGAGCTCATAAACAAAGACATTGGGGACCTACAGACACTAGATCCTACCCAGTTCGGCTTTGTCAAGGGCAGATCCTGCCTTTTGAACCTGGATGACTTCTTTGAAACAGTCACCAAAGCCATAGATGAAGGAAAGGTAGTCCACACAGCCTATCTGGACCTTGCAAAGGCATTTGACACAATACCCCACTCGGGCATCATAGATAAGCTATCCAGCTTAAATATAAACCCCTATGTCACAAGATGGGTGCAAACTGGCTCAAAGACAGAACCCACAGAGTGAGAGTTGCTGGAGCCATGTCAGACTCAAAACCGGTCACAAGTGGCGTCCCACAGGGTTCTGTCCTGGGACCACTCTTGTTCGGTATATACTTTTCGAGGTACAGGCAAGCGTGGGAGGACTATGGCTCACCAAGTTTGCAGACGACTGCAAACTGGGCGCCATAATCAACTCTCCAGCTGACACAAACATCCTTCAAAAAGGTCTCACAGAGACAGATAACTGGTGCCAGCGCCATGGTTTAAAGCTAAATGCCAAAAATGTATAGTCATACCCTTTGGCAAAAACAATGTACCACAAATTACCACATAGGCGGAAACCCATTAAGTACAGAGAAAGTTATTAGAGACCTGGGGACCCAAGTTGATAGCAATCTCTCCTTTGAAAACCACATTGCCAAAGTGGTTAGAAAGACCTTCTACATAGCCCACCTCATCACGAAGGGTTTCACATCTAGATCAAGAGAGGTAATCGTGCCTTTATTCATCCCTCATCAGGCCCATCATAGAATACAATGCCCCTTTTGGGATGTACCTTACCGACACGTGCAGCAATTAGAAAGACCCCAAAAGTATCTCACCAAGAGGATCAAGGGTCTCAAACAGATGCCATATACTGCTCGGTTAAAAACTCCAGCTCTACTCAGTTGCATACCGCCTACTTGAGGCGATCTATGCCTGACATACAAAGCTATGTCAAATCCAGAATTAATGGACATGCTCCACCTCAGTAAATCTAGATCCCTTAGAGCCACACGAGGGACTTGAACCTCAGCACAGAAATAAATAGAACTTGCTGGAGGGACAGGTTCATAACCCAGAGGCTCCCTTGGCTCTGGAATAGAATTCCAGTTCATGTGAGGCAGAGCACCTCACTGAATCTCTTCAAGAAGAATCTCGACAAGTGGATGGGGGATCGTAGGTTTGTTCCAGGGATTACTCCTGTGTCACTATTAGACAGAGGCACAGTAAACTAAACCTTAAAAAAGGGCACAGTATACTCAAATCAAGGGGTGGCGTAAGCCATACAGAATCGGGCTAGGCTTATAATTGCCCCAGGGCAGATAGCCTAGTATGAACCTATGAACCTATGAACCAAAAGCAAATATACAAAAAGGCTTTTAAGCATAGTAAAGGAAAGTGGAGGTAAAGTCAGAAAAATCTAGGGGGCTGGAGGGAGGGTAACAGGACTGCAACAGTGAATACACTCGAACATCTACATTTATGGTGAACGGTACTATGTTCTTTGTGTTTCACTGTTGCAGTCATTACATTTGGGAAGATTCCCAAAGCTATGGTTGGGAGGAGGAGTTTATACAGCATTAGGGCCGGCTATAAGGCCCTGCAAGACAGCAGTGGCAAAGCCAGCTCTGGATTTAGAGAAAATTGGTAAATGATAATGCTTGGTGAAAGTATGCACAGAACTCCAAGTAGCAGCTTCTAGAATATTCCTGGTAGGGACACCTCTGAGAAAGGCTGCAGAAGTAGATGCAGCCCTGGTAGACTGAGATTTGATCCCCTGGGGGATAGGTTTTCCATGGTGCTTATAGCAGAAATGAATGCAATGGCTTATCCATTTAGAAATGGTTCGTTTTGAAACAGACTTCCCCTCTGCCCCTGCAGCAAATGCTACCAGCAATTGTTGAGATTTTCTTCGGGATTTTGTCCTGTCCAAGTAGAATCTTAGTTGTCTGTGCACATTCAAGGAATGCAGAATCCGTTCCCCTTTGTTCTGTGGATTGGGAAAGAAGTTTGGCAAATGAATGGACTAATTAAGAGTCACACTGGAAACCATCTTGGGCATGAAGGATGGACTGGTCCTGAGAGATATCCCGTCCGCGTGAAAGATGATGAAAGGCTCCACTGCCATAAGGGCCTGTAATTCAGATATCCTCCTAGCTGAAGTGATTGCTAAAAGGAAGGCTGTCTTCCAAGAAAGAAATTTTAAGTCTGCAGTAGCATCTGGCTCGAAAGGAGGTAGAGTGAGTTTCTCCAAAACAAAGTTAAGGTCCCAGGCAGGGGTTGGAGCTCTCCTGGGTGGTCTCAAAGTTTTTTGCCCCTCTGAGATACTGCTTGAGCAGAGGATGAGAGAAGAGGGGTGGTTCCGTGTTATAGTGAGCTGAAATAGCTGAGGTGTGGATTTTAATGGAGGAAAAAGACAGGCCCTTGTGAAGCATCTCAGTTAAGTATTGCAAAATCCGAGGTAAATTGGGCACTGCTGTGCTCACCCCTAAAGATTGGTTCTAGGCACATAATCTTTTCCATTTGTCAGCATAAGATTTTCTAGTACTAGGTCTCTGCCTCCAAGATGACATCCATCACAGGTTTGCTGAGGGATGACAAGGGTGAATTTAAGTGATTAGCCAGGCTGCAAGGTTTAATGTTGGAAGCTGAGAATGCAGAATTTGATTCTACTGCAGAGACAGCAGGGAAAGGGTCTGAGGCAGGTGCCATGGAGATATTTGCAACACACTGTGCAGGAGGGGGTACCAGTGTTGGCGCTGCCAGTCTGGAGCAATCAAAATCCTCCTTGGTTTATCCTGTTTGACTTTTAGTAGAACTTTGGAGAGAAGAGGCAGAGGGGGAAAGCGTAGACTGATAGATTTTTCCAGTTGAAGGACAGAGCATCCACTTTCCAGGCTTGTTTGTGGGGAGTCCTTGTGCAAAACCTGTCCAACTGGTAGTTCTGGGGGGTGGCAAATAGATCTATGTCTGGGATCCCCCATTTGTTTGTCAACATGTTGAAAATCCGTCGTTCCAGTTTCCACTCGTGTGGGTCCATGAGGTTTCTGCTAAGTCCACCTACCAGTGTATTCCATTTTCCTGGAAGGAATTGAGCTTGTAGATGCGCTTGGTAGCTCAGGGCTGTGTTCCACAATGCCATGGCTAGTGTGCAGAGGGGCTAGGAATGTGTACACCTCCCTGCTTATGTACCTCATAACCGTGGTGTTGTCAGTCTTTACCATTAGATGTCCTAGAAGAATGTAGTCCTTGAAGGCTGTCAGAGCATTCTGTGCAGCTAACATTTCTTTTTGATTGATATGTAGGTGCATTTGATTTGGGTTCCACTTGCGCTGAATGCACTTCCCTGCCAGGTGAGACCCCATGCATACTCTCATGCATCTGTAGTTAGGGTTTGGGCAGCAGGGGGTAGTGTAAATGGTAATCCCTTGTTTTGGTGGCAGGCTTTGGCCCACCATAGGAACTCCAGGCGTAGGCAAGGTAGGATATGAATTGTTTCCAGGCTGTGACAATGCTGACTCCATAGACTTTAGATACCACTGTAGTTCCCTCATATGCAGTCTTGCATATGGAATTAGAAGAATGCAGGAGACCATGAACCCCAAGGCTTGCAGTATTTGTCTTGCAGATAAGCAGGGTTTTTGTGACCACTTGTCTGAAGTAAGTTACCAAATTAATTTGCTTCTCTGGCGCGAGGAAAGCCATCTGGGCAGTTGTATCCAAGCTTGCACTCAGGAATGTAATGTGTCGACAGGGTACCAGTTGTGATTTCTTTTCGTTTATGGTGTACCCTAGACAAGTTAGAACCCTTTTTACAAATGTCAGATGATTTAAAAGTATGCCCTGGTTTTCTGCCTGAATTAGACAATCATCCAGGTATGGATATATTTGAATATTTCTTTGCCTGCAAAATGCAATAACTGGAGCTAGGCACTTTGTTAATACCCTGGGCGCAGTAGACAAGCCAAAGGGCAGTGCAAAGAACTGATAATGCAAGTAGTCTGCCTTGAAGCGTAGGTACCTTCTGCAAGATTCCCTGATTGGGATGTGCAGGTATGCTTCTTTTAAATCTAGAGTTGCCAACCAGGCGTCTTTGCCTAGCATACGAAGTAACTGGTGAAGAGTCAGCATCTTGAATTTTGGAATCTCCAGAAAGGTGTTTAGGGCAGACAGGTCCAGGATTGGACGCCATGATTTGTCTTTTCTGGGTACCAGGAAAAGCCTTGAATACAAACCTTGTCCCTTTTTCCTCTTCTGGCACCAGTTGAAAAGCCCCCATGCTTAAGAGAGAAAGTACTTTGAGCCTCTGCCCACTGATTCGGGGGCAGGTCTGGCCACCCGTTTGGTGTTGGCAACGTGTGGAAATGAAATCTGTATCCCTGGGACACTATTTAAAACCCATTTGTTCTGGGTTATGAGTTCCCAGTTCTTTGCATGAAGAGCAATCTTTCGCCCCAAAGGGGTGGTTGAAAGATAAGTGCTTGGCAATTTTAAAAGGAAGTCATTGAGACTGTTTGCTGTAGGGGGGTGTCTTATTTCCAGATTTGGAAGTGGAGGCCCCCCACTGCTTAGCTCTGAGAGTACCCTGGGACTGAAACCTGGTGTTTTTGCTGTGTCTGGGTTTCGCTGGAGAGGATCTGGAAGGGGCTGGAGAGGATCTGGAAGGGGCTGGAAAGGACCAATTCTTAGTTGGCCAATGCCTACTAAATCTTGGAGGTTGCACTTGTAAGAAATCTTTAACAGTTTGCATAGATTTAGCTTTATCTTCCATCTTTTTTAGAATTTCTTCAGCCTTACTGCCAAAGAGGCGGTCCAGATTTAAAGGAACACCCAACAATTTAGCTTTAACATGATCATGCAAAGATTGCTCCTTAAGCCAAGCATGCCTTCTAAGCACAGACCCAGTAACAGCAGCCCTGCAGGAGGCCTCTAAAGAATCAAAACCACATCGCAAAGTATGTTTTCCAAATTGTTCAGCAGAATGCATTAAATCCTGTAAATCTTTATTCTCCAGTCAGGAATAGACATAATTTTCTGTTTAAGCAGTCCAATAATGAGCTGTTGATATTTTAACATATGAAACTGACAGTTTAATGCTCCGATTGCCAAGGTCGCAGAAGTATAAACCTTCTTACCCCCATCTATCCAGCGCCCAGGAATCTCGATCAGAAGGGGAAGGATTTTTAGCAGTAGAAGCCTTAATGCCCTTGGGCTCCTGAGAAATGGTTTCTGGATCTCCAACAGGATTTTTTAAAAGGAACTTCTTGGACTCAGGAATCCTGTAGTATCGGTCAGGTTTACTAGGAGCCGGAGGCAGGGAATCAGGGGCCAAACTAGATTCCATGAACACAGCAACGTCTAGTGCAGGAGGTACAGCCAAAGGCCTAATGTTGAGGTAGAAGCAGGAAATCCCTAAGCCTCTTTTTTGAATCAGAAAATTCCTGGCTTTCCCAATGGAAATGCTCCCTCAAAGCATGTAAAGTTTCCCCAAAAGAAAAGTCCTCAAGAGGGGAAGCAGAGAGAATGGAGTCCTCTGCATCAGAATCCTCATAAGTAGGTATGGACAAATCCAAGTCATCAGAAGAGTCAGAAGAAACAATCCTGATCTGAAGATTCATAATCAAGTTCAGCCCTAGGGGGGTTTGACTACCCCTGATTAGAGAAATTAGATCTTCAGCCATTTTTATCATTTGTTTTTTATGCATAGGGGCCTGAACATGTGGCCTGGGCATCGGTTTTTTAGACATGGATCGAGATTTAGGCCTTAGTAATGAAGGCGGTGTTGATTTAATATGCAAGTCTGTAGGCCTGAACACACCCTCAGAAGCCGGTGCCTTGCACAGCGGCTCCAGACCCATCCAAGGTAGAGACATCTGTGGGTTCCGTAGGTGAAGCATCTCGCGGCATACCGGACTCCAAATGGGTCTCAGTAGAGGCCTGCGAATCTGAAGTAACGGGTAACAGGGGCTGCGAAAGTGCCTGAGTACTGGCGACTGGCTTAGAAGCGTTGTCGGCAGTTTTGGACCTTGGCGGCCTGTCTCTGTCTATCTTTTTTTCGTTATTCCGGTAGTCGGAAGGCTAACCGACGACATTTCTGGATAATTAAACAGAGAACTGAAATAATTAGAGGCAAAAATGTACCGACATAGTGCGCTGATTAAATAAAGCACAAAATCGACAGCAGGGTACATCGTGGTCAGGGCCTGGGCAAGAAATACAGTACGAATGAAAATCCTTGAGAGGTATTTTCTTTCCACAAGTAATGCAATTATTAACTTTTACTGACATCGGTAAGGAGCAAGAAAAAGTTTACCCAACGGGGTACTTCACTTTAAGTTGAAGACTTCGGTTCTGAAACTCTAAAACGAAAATTTCAGGAGTCGGCCGACCGGCACTTGCGAACTGCTTCTGCTTCGGGCACCGCACGGCAAGAAAGACTGATGTAATGATGTCGGCTGCATGTTTTATACCCCTGACGACCTGACGTCATGGAAGAAGAGACAGCATCTGACGCAGGACCCAAAACTTTGTTAATCAGGCCGACTGAGGGCAACCTGCCAGCAGATTACCCAAATGTAATGACTGCAACAGTGAAACACGAAGAACATCTTGTTTAGCTTGCCTGGGATAGGTTCAGCCATGTTTGGTTCCTTCCATTTCAAGATAAGGGTGACCATCTTGTCCACATGTGGGACTACCAAAGTAGTAGCTGGGCTGGTCCCGAAAGCCTCAAGAAAATGCGACGACTCCTGGGAGAGAATTCAGAGGACCACTCACCTTTCCATCTCAAAACTTCCAGGATCTCTCTAAACAAAAAAATCTTTAAAAGGGGATTGGGGGACCCCTTCCCTTTAATCAAAGTCAGTATCTTCAGCTCCTGATGGAAATCAATGTGCCTTTTCTTGCACACATGCTACAGAGAGTAGCTTCTCCTGTGGGAAGCTCAGGAGAAAACTATGATGAAGAATGGGAGTCCTAAAAGCGGACTGTCTGAAAGCTTGACAGATAAGGCTGTATGATGAAAAACAATGAGCAGTATCAGGACCCCAAGGTTATATTAAGAGGGATGGATGGACCGAGTGGGGAAGGGAAAACCATTCACCAGAAAAAACGGTACTCTAAGGCTTTGAATGGCAAAGTCAAAGGAGGGCCAGAGACCACTCTGGACGGACCAGAAGCCTCTACTCCAGACAAATCCTGGTTTCCAGCTTGGCCTGGCTCCAATACCAAGCTGTCTAGTGCAGGCAGACCAAGAGAGATTACTCCAAAAACTCGGGAGTAAATTCAGACCCCCAAATCCAGCACAGATGCATTGGCCCACAAATCCTTCAGGATGCAAGCTACTCGGAACTGGACAGGATCAGATCAGACAAGCAGTCAGTGTTGAAGAATACCTGTTTCTTGGATCTGCCTTGGACAGACCTTGGGTAAAACTCTGGTCCACGGGCTCTAAATCTGAGGGATGCATCAAGGCAGGAGCAACATGATGAAAAAGGCCCATGTTTATGAACAGGGCCCCAGCCAGGAGAAGCCCCATCATTCACATCATTCTATTCTTGTTAGTTTTAGATAGACTCCTGGTAAACTGTATTGATCAGAGGAACGAGGCAGTGGACAGCAGCCTCAAATATCAAAACTCCTTTCCTGTAGGAAAGTACGTTGTCTGGGAAAAATCATCTCTGGTGAGGATCTTTGTTCCAATAACAGAGGGGTATTGGATCAGAGACTGAGGCCAGATTAGAAGATTTTGGAAGTTTTGGTGCTTGAGTCACAGATGCAAAGAACGGTCCAGAGATGACTTCCTATATCTAGAGTATTCTTTTTTCCTTTGGTCTGTTGCTACTCTTTTCTCCCTTGTATCTGTCAAAAGGGACAAGTCTCCTGCAAGACCCTTTGAAAGGAGCTTGTTCCCTATTTTTTATGATGGCCTGACAACCAAAAATCAGTGCAGACAGGCACATTTAGTATATAAATTCAAAATGGGGATCTAGTGGCCACAGGCCACGCAATTCTTGAAGTCAGAAGGTTTATCAGCCATACTGTAAAACAAACACGGCAAACACTACAGACACAACAGGAAACTAATGCTAATATTAATTCTCATACTAGAACTTCTACCAAATCGTACACAAAAATGAGAGAGAGAAACTAGTGCTATCAAAAAAGGCAGAAAAAGGGCATGAAAGTGCAGTTGTGTACACTTACCATAAATGTAGATGTTCGAATGTATTCACTGTTGCAGTCATTACATTTGGGTTATCTGCTTGCAGGTAGCCCTCAGTCAGCCTGATTAACAAAGTTTTGGGTCCTGCGTCGGTTGCTCTCTCTTCTTCTGTGACATCAGGGGTATAAAATATGCAGCAGACGTCATTACATCAGTTTTTCTTGCCCCAGATGTCAGGTGCCCCATTAATGGGAAGCAAATAAATCGATAAATATACAAGGTTATACCTCAAACAAAAAAGCAAATACACCAAAAAGCTTTTAAGCATTAAAAAGGAGAAGAGAGGTATAGCCAAAAGTAGTCAGGGGGCTGGAGGGAGGGTAACCAGGACTGCAACAGTGAATACACTCTAACATCTACATTTATGGTAAGTGTACACAACTGTACTATGTTCTTCGTGTTTCACTGTTGGTCATTACATTTGGGTAGATTCCCAAAGCTAAGGATGGGAGGAAGAATTTAGAAAGCATTAGGACCAGCTATAAGGCCCTGCAAAAAGTACAGTTTTGTACCTACCATAAATGTAGATGTTCGAGTACTAATACAGCTGCAGTCATAACAGATGGGTTCTCCTGCCGTCAGGCGGGTCCTCGGTCGGCCGAATTCCAAAGTCTAGGTCCGGCGTCGGTTGTCGTCGCTTCTTCCCTGACGTCAATGCGACAGGGGTATAAAGGAACCAGCCAACGCCATTTTCTTCAGTTTTTCTTGCCCCAGATGTCAGGTGCCCCCAGAAGGAAGGCAATACATAAATCTGTGTAATAAAAAGTACAGTTTTGTACCTACCATAAATGTAGATGTTCGAGGGCTATTACAGCTGCAGTAATTACATATGGGTTTTCAGCCGGCAGGCGGTCCCTCGGTCGGCCGAATTCCAAAGTCTTGGTCCGAGGCCGGTTGTTGTCGCGTACTCTTCTGACGTCAGGAAGGCTAGAGTATAAAAGACACAGCCGACGCCATTTTCTTCAGTCTTTCTTGCCCCAGATGTCAGGTGCCCCCAAAAGGAAGGCAATACATAAATTAGTGTAATACACAAAAGTAAGCAAATAAAACATAGTAGGGTAACCCAGTCAGCAGGTATGAATAGGTATTCAAACCCCAAGGTCTTACCAAGAGGGAAGGAGGGTGGAAACCTGTACTGCAGCTGTAATAGCCCTAACATCTACATTTATGGTAGGTACAAAACTGTACTATGTTCATCGTGCATTACAGCTGCAGTAATTACATATGGGTAGAATCCCAAAGCTATGTATAGGGTGGTAGGTACTATACGGAACTGGGTTGAGCTAGAATGCCCTGCAAAACTGCAGTGGCAAAGCCTGCTCTAGTTCTGGAGTATAAAGGCAGATGGTAATGCTTTGTGAAGGTATGTACAGAACTCCAAGTGGCTGCCTCCCAAGATATCTTTAGTAGGCACTCCTCTGAGGAAGGCTGTAGAGGTGGCTGTGGCCCTAGTGGAGTGGGATCTGATACCAGTAGGTGCGAGCTTTCCATGATGGGAATAACAAAAGCGTATGCAGTGACCAATCCACTTGGAAATGGTCTGTTTAGTTACAGGTTTCCCTTGACCCCCCACAGCATAGGAAACTAGGAGTTGATCTGATTTTCTGAATGACTTGGTTCTGTCCAAGTAGTAACGTAGCTGCCTATGGATATCTAAAGAATGAAGCAGCCTCCCTTTGTTTTGAGGATTAGAGTAGAAGGTAGGAAGGTGGATGGCCTGGTTTAGGGCTACCCTAGATACTACTTTAGGCATAAAGGAGGGTTAGCAGGGAAACCCTGTCCTGATGTAATATGAGGAATGGCTGCACCGCCATGAGGGCCTGTAACTCAGATACCCTACGAGCTGAAGTGATGGCCAGGAGAAAAGCTGTTTTCCAGGACAAATATTGTAATTCTGCTGAAGCAGCTGGTTCAAAAGGAGGCAATGTCAATTTTTCCAGTACATAGTTAAGGTCCCAAGCTGGTACTGGTTGTTTCCTTGGAGGCCTTATGTTCTTAGCCCTCTGAGGAACTGTCGCAGTAGAGGGTGTGAGAATAAAGGAGGATCCATATTGAATTCTGCAGATATTGCTGAGGCATGTATCTTGATTGAGGAAAAGGAAAGTCCCTTGCTCAAAAGTTCAGTTAGGTACTGTAAAATCTGAGGCAGGTTTAATTTTCTAGGATCCTGTCCTCTTTCTTCATTCCAACAGCAAAACCGCTTCCATTTTGGAGTAAGCTTTTCTTGTAGATGGTCTTCTAGCCTCCAAAATGACATCCTGCACTTCTTTGGAGAGTAGTGCCTGATGTGAAGTTAAGGAATTTTCCATGCAGCTAGACTGAGAGTTTTCAGCTGACTGTGAAGAGTTTTGAAATTGTTCTGGCCAGCAGTAGAGGTGTTAGAGGCAGGGGCCACGGAGGAGTGTGTGTTAGGCTCCTCAATAGTGGATACCAATGTTGTCTCGGCCAATCTGGAGCAATCAGTATCATCCTTGGCTTGTCTGTTCTTGATTTCAAAAGCACCTTGGGCAGCAGAGGTAGTGGTGGGAATGCATAAACTGACCACGTTGTCCATGTGAATGAAAGGCGTCCCACTTTCCAAGCCTTTGGGTGGAAGGTCCTTGAGCAAAACTTTTAATTGATGATTTTGTGGGAGGCAAAAGGTCTATGTCTGGCCTTCCCCACGCTTGAACAATCTCTGTGAATACGTGTGGATGTAGCTTCCATTCGTGAGGGTCTGTCATATGCCTGCTCAGAGTGTCTGCCAGTGTGTTTTCCATTCCTGGTAGGTACTGAGCCTGGAGTTCTATTTGTCTTTCCAGAGCTAGATTCCAAAGAGTCATGGTTAATCTGCACAAGGGGTATGAATGAGTCCCTCCTTGTTTGTTTATGTACCACATTACTGTGGTGTTGTCTGTTCTTATGAGCAGCTGTCCTGGATGCAGGAATTCTCTGAACGCTGAAATTGCATTTATTACTGCCAGCATTTCTTTTTGATTGATGTGAAGGTGCTTTTCTGTTTTGTACCATCTGCCCTGAATGCACCTGTCCTTCATGTGCGCCCCCCAGGCGTAATCTGAAGCGTCTGTGGTTATGACTTGTGTAGCTTGAGGTTTGCAGAATGGGAGGCCTTTGTTTACTTGGCATGCTTGGGCCCACCATATGAATTCCTTTTGTAGACAGGGAATTATTGGAATCTCCACTTCTAAGCTGTGACTGTGTTGAGACCATAGATTTTTTAGGTACCATTGAAGTTTCCTCATGTGCAGCTTTGCACATGGGATTAGAAGAATGCAAGATGCCATGAATCCCAGAGCCTGCAGGATTTTCCTTGCAGTAAGCCTGGTACTTTTTGCAAGTATTTTGAAGTAATGAGATAGTTGCCCTTGTTTTCTGTTGTTAGGTAAGCCATCTGGGTGTTTGTGTCCAAGTTGGCACCCAGGAAGGTAATTTTCTGAGAGGGTGTTAGTTTTGATTTCTCCTTGTTGATGGTGTATCCCAGAGAAAGCAGTAAGCGTGTCACATATGCCAGATGTTTGAGAAGTACGAGTTTGCTGTCCGCTTGGATCAGGCAATCGCCCAGATAAGGGTAAATTTGTATCCCTTCAAGTCTGCAGTATGCAATCACTGCTGCCAGGCACTTGGTGAATACTCTGGGCCGAGTAGATAAGCCAAAGGGCAATGCAGAGAATTGATAGTGATTTGAACCTGCAAGAAATCTGAGGTATCTTCTGCAACTTTGTCTGATTGGGACATGCAGGTATGCCTCCTTGAGGTCCAATGTTACCAGCCAAAACCCCTTGCCCAGCATGGGAAGGAGTTGCTGTAATGTGAGCATCTTGAATTTTGGCACTAGAAGAAATGTGTTGAGAATGGATAAGTCCAGAATGGGTCTCCAGTCTCTTCCTTTTCTTGGCACCAGAAAAAGCCTTGAATAAAAACCTTGTTGCTTGTTGGTGCGTAGGTACCTTTTGTATAGCCCTCATGTTTAGGAGCTTTGCGATTTGTAGTTGTGCCTCTACCCTTTGATTTTGTGGTAGGTTTGGCATGCCTCTCATTTTTGGAAGAGTGTGGAAATGAAATTTGTAGCCTTTGTTTATTATATCCAGAATCCATTTGTCTGTTGTGACAATATGCCAATTGTTTGCAAATAGTGCCAGTTTCCCTCCCAAAGGTGCTGCCAGTTGAATTCTGCTTGGCATGGAAATGAGGGAGTCATTGAGTTTGCTTTCTGTACTGCTGTGCACTGTCGTCACCACTTCTTGGTGTTGGTGATTGCCATTGTCTGCCTCTGTAGGATCCTTGGGGTTGTCCTCTGCCCCTTGCCCGTCTGTATCTGCCCCTTTGGGCTTTGTCAGTGGTTGGAAAGGACCAGTTTTTTGACGGCCAATTCCTGCTGAACCTTGGTGGCTGAACCTGTAAGAAAGCTTTGACAGTTTGCATAGATTTTGCCTTTTCTTCCATTTTACGTAAAATATCCTCAGCATTACCACCAAAAAGAACATCCTTATGTAACGGTGCACCTGATCTGGAAGATTTTGTTCCCTTAGCCATGCATGTCTGCGAATGACTGCTCCAGTGGCGGCTGATCTGCTGGAGGCCTCTAGTGCATCATAACCACATTGTAAGGTGTGCTTGCCCACTTGCTCAGCACTATGCATCATATCCTGCAACTCCTTTAAATCTGGTTGTTCAGGTTGTGACATTTTTGTTTTTAATTGTGATAACAGAAATTGCTGATATTTAATCATATGAAACTGGCAGTTTAAGGCCCTCATGGCAAGGGTGGCGAGGTAAACCTTCTTACCCCACCTTTCTAGTGATCTAGATTCCTTCCGTAGGTAGTGGATTCTTGGCCGTGGAAGCCTTAATTCCTTTAGGGCCTTGAGAAATAGTTTCAGGATCTGCATTATGGCCTTTATAGAGGAACTGATGAGAATTAGGAACTCTGTAATACCTATCCGCTTAACTGGAGCAGGAGGCAGAGAATCAGGATTTAAACAGGCCTCCGAGTATACATCATCCAAAACCTCCAAAACAGGAGGAATAGCCAGAGGTCTATGCTGAGGTAACCAGAGGAATTCCCCAAGTCTTTTCTTGGAGTCTGAAAAGTCTTGGCCTTCCCAATGGAAGTGCTCTCTCAAGGAGTGTAAAGTTTCCCAAAGGAAAAATCCTCAGGGGGGGATACAGAAGGAATGGACTGCTCTGCATCCGAATCCTCAAAAGGTGAATAAGACTGTTCTTCAGCATCAGAATGTTCTGATAAAATGGATTCTTGGTCAGAAGGAGGAGAATCCTCCTCTACTCTGGGTCTCTTGTCCGGAGGGGCCTGTGAGCCTCTGATAAGAGTGATCAGGTCTTCAGCCATTTTAAGCATGTGCTTCTTAGGCGTGGCGTGGCCCAGGTCTTGGGCCTTGTGAGGCAGGCCTAGAAAGATGCTTGGCTGATTTGGCTTTTGTAAAGGCCTTGATGGAGAAGGAAGATGAAGGCCTAAATACACCATGGGTGGATGTAGATCTATCCACATTGGTGGGTTCGACATGAACAGGGCTTCGTAGTAGTTTGGGAAAGGACAAGAACCAGCGGTCTCAGGTGCAGAAGACCCCCGCCGAGGGAGTGTCGCCGGTAGTCAGGGACTGCAAAGGCGTCTCACTGAGAACCGCCCACGTGGAGCTTGTTTCGGCGTGGTGTCGGTGGAGACCGCAGTTCTCGACTGACGGTCCTTTTCTTGCTTTTCTGGACATAGCGGTAGTTGGAGTATCCGGCGACATTTTATAATTAAACGCTTTAAAAAGTGTTGGGCGAACTCCGCCCGACGCTGGATAGTGCTGCTTATTGAAGGTAGCACAAAGCGGCAGCCCGAGACGCCGTGGTCTGGGCCCAAACAAAGTATGCAAAGGGAATTGAAATCCTTATGCGGTATTTGCTTCCCACAAGAAATACAATTATTAACTTTTTCTGACATCGGTCTGAGGCAAGAAAAGGTTCCCCAACGGGGTACTTAGGTTTAATGAAGACTTCGGTTCAAATTCTTCGTAATTCAGGAGCTGGCCGACCGGCACTTGCGAACTGCTTCTGCTTCGGGCACCGCGGCAAAAAAGACAGAAGAAGATGGCGTCGGCTGTGTCTTTTATACTCTAGCCTTCCTGACGTCAGAAGAGTACGCGACAACAACCGACGCTGGACCAAGACTTTGGAATTCGGCCGACCGAGGGACCGCCTGCCGGCTGAAAACCCATATGTAATTTCTGCAGCTGTAATGCACGATGAACATCAGTGCAATATAATCAAAATACAGTAGTTGCAAGCAAATACACCATAAATGAATACCCCAATCAGGTTGTATGAGGATGTGTTAGCCTACAGGCCTGTCCCAAGTAGGGAAGGAGGGAGGGAAACCTGGACTGCAGCTGTATTAGCACTCGAACATCTACATTTATGGTAGGTACAAAACTGTACTATGTTCATCGTGCATACAGCTGCAGTCATAACAGATGGGTAGAATCCCAAAGCTAAGAAAGGGGTGGTAGGCACTAGGTGGAACTAGGAGGAGCCAGGATGCCCTGCAAGACTGCAGTGGCAAAGCCTGCTCTAGTTTTGGAGTATAATGGTAGGTAGTAGTGCTTGGAGAAAGTATGCACAGAACTCCAAGTGACTGCTTCCAAAAAATCTTTGGTAGGAACTCCTCTGAGGAAAGCTGCAGAGGTAGCTGTGGTCCTTGTGGAGTGAGATCTGATGCCTGTAGGTACAGTTTTGCCATGAAAAGAATAGCAAAAGCGTATGCAGTGGGCTATCCATTTTAAGATTGTCTGTTTCGAAACTGGCTTTCCTTGAGCTCCTACAGCATAGGACACAAAGAGCTGTTCTGATTTTCTGAAAGGCTTTGTTCTGTCCAGATAATAACGTAGTCTGTGGATGTCCAAGGAGTGTAGTAATCCCTCCCCTTTGTTTTGAGGATTAGGATAAAAGGTAGGTAAGTGTATGGCCTGATTCAAAGCTACCCTGGATACCACTTTAGGCATAAAGGATGGGTTGGTTCATAAGGAAACTCTGTCCTGATGGAAGATGATAAAAGGCTGCACAGCCATGAGAGCTTGTAGTTCTGAAACTCTACAAGCTGAGGTAATAGCTAGAAGGAAAGCTGTTTAACAGGACAAATATTGCAAATCTGATGAGGCAGCTGGCTCAAAGGGAGGCAAGGTCAGTTTTCCAGAATGAAATTGAGATCCCAAGCAGGTATTGGTTGTTTTCTTGGGGGTCTTAGATTCTTAGCCCCTCTGAGGAACTGTCTTAAGAGAGGGTGAGAGAATAAGGGTGGATCAGTGTTGTATTCTGCAGAAATGGCTGAGGCATGGATTTTGATGGAAGAGACTGAAAGTCCACTGCTTAGCAGCTCAGCTAAATACTGTAGCATTTGAGGTAAACCCAGTTTTCCAGGATCCTGGCCCTTTTTCTCATTCCAGACACAAAACAGTTTCCATTTTGCAGAGTAAGTTTTTCTAGTTGACGGCCTTCTGGCCCCCAAAATGACATCCTGCACCTCCTTGGAGAGTAGGGTCTGTTGTGATGCTAAGGAATCTTCCATGCGGCTAGATTGAGTGTTTTTAGCTGGCTGTGAAGAGTTTTGAAGCTGTGCTGAGTCAGAAGAAGAGGCATTAGAGGCAGGGTCCATGGTGGGGAATGTGTCAGGCTCCTCAGGAGTGGGTACCAGTGTTGTCTTGGCCAGTCCGGAGCAATGAGAATCATCTTTGGTCTGTCTGCTCTGGTTTTCAATAGAACTTTGGGCAGCAGAGGAAGAGGTGGGAAGGCATACACTGTCATTGATGTCCAACTGAAAGAGAGAGCGTTCACTCTCCAGGCCTTTGGATGGAAAATCCTTGATCAGAATTTTGTCAATTGGTGATTTCTGTGGGAGGCAAAGAGATCTAAGTCTGGCCTTCCCCATGCTTGGATT
Source organism: Protopterus annectens (assembly GCF_019279795.1). NCBI lineage: Eukaryota > Metazoa > Chordata > Ceratodontiformes > Protopteridae > Protopterus > Protopterus annectens. The sequence goes on from NC_056727.1 coordinate 767,575,171, forward strand.
ATTTCCGTAAAAACTTTTGGATGCAACTTCCATTCGTGTTGATTTGTCATATTTCTGCTTAGGTTGTCTGCCAGTGTGTTTTCCTTGCCTGGCAAGTACTGTGCTTGTAGCTCTATTTGTAAGTCCATGGCCATGTTCCAAAGTGACATGGCCAGTCTGCATAGGGGGTATGAATGTGTTCCTCCCTGTTTGTTTATGTACCACATAACTGTGGTGTTTTCCGTTCTTATCAATAGTTGACCTGGTTGCAGAAGGTCCTTGAAAGCTATAATAGCATTTATTACTGCTAGCATTTCCTTTTGATTGATGTGAAGGTGCTTTTCTTTTTGGGACCATTTGCCCTGAATGCACCGATATGTCATGTGCGCCCCCCAGGCGTAGTCCGAGGCGTCTGTTGTGATGACTTGATTTGCTTGAGGCTTGCTGAATGGAAGACCTGTGTTTGTTTGGCATGCTTGAGCCCACCACAGAAATTCCTTTTGCAGACATGGAATTAGTGGTATTATTGTTTCCAAACGGTGGCTGTGTTGGGACCATATGTTTTTCAGGTACCATTGAAGTTTCCTCATATGCAGCTTTGCACATGGGATTAATAAGATGCAAGATGCCATAATTCCAGAGCCTGCAGGATTTTCCTTGCTGTCAGCCTGGTGCAATTTGCTAGTGCTCTGAAGTATTGAGTTAGTTGCCCCTGCTTCTCTGGCGTGAGGTAGGCCATCTGGGTGTTTGTGTCCAAGTTGGCACCCAGGAAAATTATCTTCCGAGAGGGTATTAGCCTTGATTTCTTTTTGTTGACTGTGTATCCCAGAGAGCTCAACATTATTACATAAGCCAGATGTTTCAGAAGAATGTGCTTGCTGTCCGCTTGGATCAGGCAGTTGTCTAAATAAGGGTATATTTGTATCCCTTGAAGTCTGCAGTACGCAATTACTGATGCCAGGCATTTCGTGAATACTCTGGGCGCAGTAGATAAGCCAAAGGGCAATGCAGAGAATTGATAATGGGTTGAACCTGCAAGAAATCTGAGGTATCTTCTGCAATTTTGTCTGATTGGGACATGCAGGTATGCCTCCTTGAGGTCCAATGTTACCAGCCAAGACTCCTTGCCCAGCATGGGAAGAAGTTGCTGTAGAGTGAGCATCTTGATTTTTTTAGTGCACGAGTAGAAATGTGTTTAGGATGGAGAGGTCCAAAATAGGTCTCCAATCTTTTCCCTTCCTTGGTACCAGGAATAGCCTGGAATAAAACCCTTGACCTTGTTCGTGCGTAGGTACCTCTTGAATAGCTGTCATGTCTATGAGATTTGTAATTTGCCTTTGTGCCTCTGCCCTTTGATTGTGTGGCAGGTTTGGCATGCCTCTCATTTTTGGAAGGGTGTGAAAATGGAATCTGTAGCCTCTGTTTATAATGTCCAGGATCCACTTGTCTTTTGTGACAATATGCCAATTCTTTGAAAATAATGCCAGCTTTCCTCCTAAGGGGGCTGCCATTTGAGTCTTGCTTGGCATGCAAAGGGGAAAGTCATTGGGCTTGCTTTCTGAATGATTGCGAGTTATCCTCACCACCTCTTTGTGTAGGAGCTTGCCATTGTCTGCCTCTAAAGGATCCTTGGGATTGTCCTCTGCCCCTCGGGTGCCTGTATGTGCCTCTTTGTGGTCTGTCCGTGGCTGGAAAGGACCAATTTTTTGGAAGGCCAATTTCTACTGAAACGTGGGGGCTGTACCTGTAGAAAATCTTTCACAGTTTGCATTGATTTAGCCTTTTCCTCCATTTTCCTTAATGCCTCCTCAGCATTAGCACCAAATAATACATCCTTTGAAGAGGGGCATCTAGTAATTTAGCTTTGACATGATCAGGCAAGGTTTGTTCCTTGAGCCAGGCATGTCTACGTATGACTGATCCTGTAACAGCAGCTCTACATGAGGCCTCTAGAGCATCAAAACCACATTGTAAGGTATGCTTACCCACTTGTTCTGCACTATGCATCAAATCCTGCAATTCCTTCAAGTCTGGTTATTCAGGTTGTGACATTTTACTTTTCAATTGTGATAACAAAAACTGTTGGTATTTTAGCATATGGAACTGACAGTTTAAGGCCCTCATGGTTAAGGTAGCAGAGGTATATACCTTTTTTCCCCACCTTTCTAAGGATCTGGAATCTCTCTCGGAAGGTAATGGATTTTTAGCAGTGGAGGCCTTAATTCCCTTGGGGCCCTGTGAGATGGTTTCTGGGTCAGCAGTATGGCTTTTGTATAGAAATTGGTGCGAGTCAGGAACCCTGTAGTACCTGTCAGGCTTAACTGGGGCTGGAGGCAGAGAGTCCGGGTTAAGGCAGGCCTCCGAGTAAACATCATCTAGGATGTCCAAGACAGGAGGTATAGCCAGAGGCCTGTGCTGAGGTAGTAAGAGAAATTCCCTAAGCCTTTTCTTGGAATCTGAGTAATCTTGGCCTTCCCAGTGGAAGTGTTCCTTTAAAGTATGCAAAGTTTCCCCAAATGAGTAATCCTCTGGGGGGGATACAGAAGGAATGGACTCCTCCGCATCAGAGTCTTCAAAAGGGGAGTAAGAATGTTCCAGATCATCAGAGTGCTCTGAAATAATGGAGCCCTGATCAGAGGAGGGGGATTCTTCCTCCACTCTGGGCCTTTTGTCTGGTGGGGGTTGAGAACCCCTGATAAGAGTAATTAAATCCTCAGCCATTTTAAGCATCTGCTTTTTAGGCATGGGGCCTGGAGATGGGCCCGGTGTAGCTGGTCTCTTAGAGTGC